>NC_051862.1:44814087-44959087 GCF_015732765.1 Culex quinquefasciatus | reverse complement strand
AAATTGGAACATTCTATTTAACTACTTTAAATTTACATTAATTTTTTAAGTTAATAAGCTAACTAGACTAATAATCCATTGTTTTTTTCGGCAAGTCTTCATTTACTGAAAATTTCAGAAGTGCAGATTTCAGTAAATTTAACTGAATTCAGTAATGGGAAATAAGTGTGCAGTAACTATCAAAGATACCCTGGTTTTGAAATAAACAATTTTCAAAGTAACTATTTTGTAGAGGGATAATTCTCCGCCAACTCACACAGCAGTTGCCCCGACCCCTCTTCGATTTGCGTGAAACTTTGTCCTAAGGGGTAACTTTTGTCCCTGATCACGAATCCGAGGTCCGTTTTTTGATATCTCGTGACAGAGGGGCGGTACGACCCCTTCCATTTTTGAACATGTGAAAAAAGAGGTGTTTTTCAACAATTTGCAGCCTGAAACGGTGATGAGATAGAAATTTGGTGTCAAAGGGACTTTTATGTAAAATTAGACGCCCGATTTGATGGCGTACTCAGAATTCTGAATAAACGTATTTTTCATCGAATAAAACACTAAAAAAGTTTTAAAAATTCTCCCATTTTCGTTACTCGACTGTAAAAAATTTTGGAACATGTCATTTTATGGGAAATTTAATGTACTTTTCGAATCTACATTGACCCAGAAGGGTCATTTTTTCATTTAGAACAAAAATTTTCATTTTAAAATTTCGTGTTTTTTCTAACTTTGCAGGGTTATGTTTTAGAGTGAAACAATGTTCTAAAAAGTTGTAGAGCAGACAATTACAAAATTTTGATATATAGACATAAGGGGTTTGCTTATAAACATCACGAGTTATCGCGATTTTACGAAAAAAAAGTTTTGAAAAAGTTGGTCGTCATCGATCATGGCCATTCATGGTCACCCGCGACAGACACGGACGACGAAACAAAGAGAAACGCAAAAAGTAACTTTTTCAAAACTTTTTTTTTTCAAAACTTCGTTCGTTTATAAGCAAACCCCTTATGTCTACATATCAAAATTTTTGTAATTGTCTGCTCTACAACTTTGTAGAACATTGTTACACTCTAAAAAATAACCCTGTAAAGTTAGAAAAAACACGAAATTTTAAAATGAAAAATTTTGTTCTAAATGAAAAAATTACCCTTCTGGGTCAATGAAGATTCGAAAAGTACATTAAATTTCCCATAAAATGACATGTTCCAAAAATTTTTACAGTCGAGTAACGGAAAATGGGAGAATTTTTAAAACTTTTTTAGTGTTTTTTTCGATGAAAAATACGTTTATTCGGAATTCTGAGTACGCCATCAAATTGGGCGTCTAATTATACATAAAAGTCCCTTTGACACCAAATTTCTATCTCATCACCGTTTCAGACTGCAAATTATTGAAAAACACCTCTTTTTTCGCATGTTCAAAAATGGAAGGGGTCGTACCGCCCCTCCGTCACGAGATATCAAAAAACGGACCTCGGATTCGTGATCGGGGACAAAAGTTACCCCTTAGGACAAAGTTTCACGCAAATCTAAGAGGGGTCGGGGCAACTTTTCCCGATTTCGTGTGAGTTGGTAGAGAATTACCCAGAGCTTTTTTGAATTTATTTGAGAAGACGTACATGGACATTGTGTGATCTAGCCACACTTTAAACATACAAATCATGAGAAAATTCCAATATTTGACCGAAATAAGGCATTTAAAAAAAATAGACTTCTTCAGTGATATTATTTAATGATCAACACTTTAAGAGTTTTGTAGATAAATTGTAAACATTGGGGTGATCAATATATCTAATAAATTCAATGACAAAATTGCATATACGAGGCATAAGAGCGCCGGTTTAACTGTATTTCAAAATTAGTTGCAACTTATTTTCGATATTTTTTGTCAGCTTGAAATGTTTTCAGCACGACACTTTGATTTGTTTTTATTTCCATACAAAATGATCACGTTGCGTTCCAAGTAGAAGATTGATATAATAGTTGATAATGTTTTAACAACATAATAATTTTTGTTAAATACTGATAGTGAGCTTTCCAATCACAATAAAAATGCTTCGAAGACATCATGGTATCTGATAAATATCTTGAACCAAAAAATAAATTAAACAAAAAAATGTCAACGCATTGCACGCAATTCAATAAATAAATTTAAAATATTAAAAAAACGAGAATTAACCTGAATTATAAAAAAATATTGAACAATAAATAAGTTCAATATTTTTTTATAACTCATAATAAGTTCGTAAATTCGACCCTGATCGGACATATTTTTGAATCGTGCTATTTTCGTGGGAAATTACTGAGCTATTCTAATTTAAAAAAAATAGTATTAAAAATGAAAATAACCCTTGAAAGGCACCCTTGAAATAAGTGCATTAGAATAATGGGGAAAACAATTAATTTGTTATGATTTTTTTAAATAAAAATGACCTGAAAACATAATTCAGAAGCTCCAACCGTACTCAAACTCAAATTCTGCTCCCCTGTGAAATCCAGAGCTAACCTTAGCAATTTTATTTTCCCTGGAGGCAAAACTTTCACCCTGATAACAACAACAACAACAACAAGAACAATAGCATTAACAACATCACCAAAACGGCAGCGTTACCTTGTCCGAACTTTATCTCGCCCCTTCAAAAGACCACCGCCACCAATCGGATATTGTTCTTTACCTTTGCCTTCAGAATAAACCGCTACCATCAAAAATTTTCCACCAAACAAAGCTATCTCGGAAGGTGAACGAGTTTTCACCGTTTTCAGTTCATAATCCGTGCTTCAATTTGAGGATGCACAGTCTTAAATTTTTTTTTTTCAAAAATATTGTTTATTGTCCTGTCAATATGGATTTTTGTTAATGAAATAATTTATTTGATACTTTTATTGGCAATTTTTTATTCATACCTTTAAATTTTTTTGACTGTGCTAGTGGCCCTTTCAGTCAAAAAGATGAAAAAAATGAAGGAAACCAAAAAGGGGATGGAATTCGAAAGGTAAATACTCCTCGCGATTCTCCCACACTTTGTTTTCGCTCATCAGTGCCCGCATAGTGAACCATTGTCCAGCCAAGGGCCAACACTGGTCTGCAAAACCTTCCATTGAAAAGTGGTTTAATCTTTGCGGGGACCCCCGGAAGGCACACCGAGAGTTGAAACAATAACGCCCCTCCTACCCATCATTTCTGAACGTTCACCACCTGGAGCAAAAAAAAAAATCATAAAAATCGACCGCGCTGCCGAAGATTCCTTCGACACAATGGACATTTTTATCATTATTGAAATTTTTGCTCGCCACACACAACTTCAATGAAGAAGCGTTTTTTGTGGTCAGCTGCTGTTGCTTCATTTTTACTTCACCTCGACAGCTTCCGTACGCATTATGGAATAAAATCTGAAAGATGTTTAAAAAAGTGATTAAAATTAAAAGATTTCAAGAATTCCAAGAAAAAATTCTAAGCAAAATGAACAGTTCACTGAACTAAATTCATTTTAGGAGAGTTACAATATTTGAGTAAAATTATACGATCGACTAACTAAATTAAGAAACCTTCAAGAGTCCCCAGCTTTCCCAAACTCTGTTCAGAACTTCATCAAACTCCATAAAAGGTAAACAGACAGACTCCAGCTAGCGCAAACAACGCCGTGCTGGCCCTTATGAAAAGTCAAACGATAACGGACTTCCTCGTTTTGACTTACAGCAGCAACCCTTCTCAGCCCGGACCCAACCCAACTCTCCGATCGGACCCATTCTTCCCCTTAAAACTCTTTTCATTATCGGTTTCTTACATCTATTGAATACAAAATTATCCATTGTTTGCTCCGATGGCCCCATTATCTTTTGAGAAGGAGGATGCTTCTGTACTTCTACCACAGTAAATAATGTGATTTACTGTAAAATAGAGTAGTTTCACTTTTTTCGAACAAAAAAAAAAAAAAGAAGCAAAAAGCAAAAAGCAAAAAGCAAAAAGCAAAAAGCAAAAAGCAAAAAGCAAAAAGCAAAAAGCAAAAAGCAAAAAGCAAAAAGCAAAAAGCAAAAAGCAAAAAGCAAAAAGCAAAAAGCAAAAGCAAAAAGCAAAAAGCAAAAGCAAAAGCAAAAGCAAAAAGCAAAAGCAAAAGCAAAAGCAAAAAGCAAAAAGCAAAAAGCAAAAAGCAAAAGCAAAAAGCAAAAGCAAAAAGCAAAAGCAAAAAGCAAAAACAAAAAGCAAAAGCAAAAAGCAAAAAGCAAAAGCAAAAGCAAAAGCAAAAAGCAAAAAGCAAAAGCAAAAGCAAAAAGCAAAAGCAAAAGCAAAAGCAAAAAGCAAAAAGCAAAAGCAAAAAAAAGCAAAAAAAAAAAGCAAAGCAAAAGCAAAAAGCAAAAAGCAAAAAGCAAAAGCAAAAAAAAAAGCAAAAAAAAAAAAAGCAAAAAAAAAAAAAGCAAAAAAAAAAAAAAAAAAGCAAAAAGCAAAAGCAAAAAGCAAAAGCAAAAAGCAAAAGCAAAAAGCAAAAAGCAAAAAGCAAAAAGCAAAAGCAAAAAGCAAAAAAAAGCAAAAGCAAAAGCAAAAGCAAAAAGCAAAAAGCAAAAAGCAAAAAGCAAAAAGCAAAAAGCAAAAAGCAAAAAGCAAAAAGCAAAAAGCAAAAAGCAAAAAGCAAAAAGCAAAAAGCAAAAAGCAAAAAGCAAAAAGCAAAAAGCAAAAAGCAAAAAGCAACAAAATAAGAAAATAAGAAAATCATATCTAGAACACTCCAAACGACGGTGATTGTGCGTTGATCCCGTTTCAAAACGCAGGGAGCTGCAAAACTGGGCTTATTCTTCAAACAAAAAGCACACACAATCAAAACATGGGAGAGAAAAAAAAGCAAAGATGACAATATACTTTATTATTAATGTTTTTTTGCTTCCTCGAACAATCCAAAGAAATGTAAGAATGAAAAAAAACACCGAACCCGATCCGGCCAATTGAACGTCACAGATAAGGTTTCTCAAAGTTGTTTCTGCCTGCGAACGTGAGATCCTCCGCAGAAAATACCGAAAAAAATAACGAAAATAATTCCGCTTGACGATCATAAAACATAATTATGTTGCTACTTGATCTTGTTTGTTTTGGGGTGGCTACCGAAGCGATGATATTTCTCGGTCGTTTTGGCTAAACATTTCGGTAATTAAATTACTTTCCAGATTTTGCCCCCTGAAAGCAGGAAGGAAGGCAGTCGTGTGCGTTGGAATTTCAAATTTTGGCTTCCCACCCTGCAACTTGGGACCTGAAAGTCAAGTGTTGTGGTTCACCTTCTCGGTTTGACCAAATAAATCATTGCTCTCGGTGGTCTGGTCTAGGAATTGCTGGCGTAGTGGCCACTGGCGGCAAAGATGAATATTTATTTATGTGCTAATATTATCACGATCATTTGGCCGCTTTGTCTCGGCGTTGGCTTTTGCAAGTTTTGCACTCGATAAAAGATGCTGGTGGCGGTGCCGAGGTGGAGAACTTTCTTGCCCTAGACCCTTGTCTCAGACTCTGGTTTTAGGGGCCGACTGGCCCGGCATGTGGACACAGGATGGAACCTTTGCAGAGAAAGTTCGATTACGTGATTTAGGGACGATACAAGTGGTGTTTAATTTGTCAGATAAAAATAAAAATCAAATGAAATAAAAACAAAAAATTTCGCGGTGTCCGTTTCGTTTTCTTATATTAGAATGTTTTTGACAATCAACATTTTACTATTATTTACTGACTAATTTGCAATTAGTTTTTTATGATGGAACATCGTCGTTTTTTTTGGGATAATTAGTTGAATGTTTTTTTGCTAAATTTTAAAAAAAAATCCAAAGCTCAAATATCCATCAAAAACTACGCGACCGACCCGTGGCTTAATGGCTACGGCTCCCGCCTCATAAGCGGAAGATTCAGGGTTCGATTCCCGACCGGTCTCCTTGAAATTTTTCGACTGTAATTGAACTTTGAATATGAACAAAAAAACACATAGAATCAGGTGGGATTCGAACTCACACCTTTGGATTGGATGTTGGATGCTCTAGACATTCGGCCACCAAGGGATTAATACTCCTTTAGTGAATTAATCCGTAGTGGTGAAATAATGTTATAAGGTCATTTACTATATAATACAACAATCCCTTCCCCAACGATTCCCCTACACACGACACACCATTATAATCTATAAATAACTCGAACCGGTTGGTACGGTATGTCCCCGGCTTCTTCTTCTTCTCCTGATGGTTCTATGAAATGTGGGATCCGTTCATATAATCTGTCTCATGTGATTAATGCAACGCAGTAGGCCGGGCCGCTTTAATGAGTGTAATACACTTCGGGGGTTCTCGAAAGTACTGCAATCATTAATAATGACAAGAAGGAACTTGAGGCGTAATCTAACCATAAGTTCTTCCCGGATGCTTTCTTCGGACTGGCTGCGCTTGTGTTCGATTAGATTAGATTAGATTAGATTAGATTAGATTAGCTCAAATATCCATCAAAAACTACCGTAAACCGGAGTGACATTGATAGGATTTAAATTTATTTTTGGAATATTTTAAAACTGGTTAGATTTTTCTCTAGATTATTATTTTATAAACATGTACAGGGGTAGGCCACACAAACTTCATGCACTATTTGCGAAAAAAATCTTAGAGTATAAAATAATTGTAACGTAAAAATTTTCGTTTGAATTCCGGGATAACTTTGACAGTCATAGTTTTTCTTGTTAAAATCAGATTTAAGGTGTTCTAACTTTATTTTTAAGTCAAATGAACCATCAATAAGGTTGCTGATACAGTTTTAGGCAAGGGTTGTGATGAGTTGCTCCACAACGACTCAGTCACTCGCGAGCACAAATCTAGAGCGACGAATAACTACTCTAACGTTTGTCATTTCCAAACCAATCGCTACTGAACACTCTCTCTTTGCTCTCCCTCTCAATCCAATCGGGTAATACAGCGAATGGTTCAGAGAGACCGATTTCGTTAAGTCGCTCAAAGCTGACTGAGAATAGTTTGCGGTCGGCTTTGCTCTAATCATTTAAGAAATTGCTTAAAATCAATGATTTTAATAATATTTTGAAATTTTGTTGTTTACACAACATCAAAACACATTTGGGAGCAATTTCTACGATACCAAATTATAATTGACGTCAAACCATGGTAGTGCAGGCTAAAAGAGCACCACGCTAGTACTCTTTGGCTCTCTCCTCTCTGAGCATATTCGTGTATGACTTGGGTTGACGGACGGAGTAGGAAAAGAAATTCACGCAGTAACGTCATGATTCGCATTATAAATGTCAAAACTGTGTCATTTGATCAATTCCAACATCAACATTCATTTAAAGTTTGTTTGAACGCTGTTGTTAATGCCAAAACAATTAAATACAATACAATTATAAGTTTACAAAAAAATGCGAAACATTTCACTTGAAATATTTCATAGGCGTTCGAAGCACCGGAAAGGCAAAGCAGAAATTTTTGTTTTCGATTTCCTTAAATTCTAGCAAAATTTTTAAATAAACTATCGATTTTTTTTATGTTAACAGCTTTTTTGAGACCTGTAGAATGCCATTCACTAACATTTCAGTCCAAATTTGTGCGATTCATAAGTAAAATCGAGTGTCCGGAATTCGAAGCAAAAGTGTCCGGATTTCGAATCAGCTTTTATCAGTGTCCGGGATTCGAAGCACAACAAGTCATTTTAATTTTAAAATTCTGATGATAAATTGTTAGAAAAGACATATTTGCATGTATTTTCTTGAAATTGGCTGTTTATTCTACATCCTTATGATTTTTCTACATTTCCTACTTATTACATGATTTATTGCCAGCTATAACAAAAATGATATGCTACTAAATGTCCGGATTTCGAATCATGACGTTATTTGTTTCGCTGAGTGAAGTGATTGAGCTAGCCGCAAGTCGCCAGCCAGTCTGTTGTGTTTGCTCATGAAAAAATAAAACAGTTTCAAAATTGAATTCATTAAAAAGTTTCCCAAATACCAAAGTATTGACAAAAATCATTTTTTTTTTTTTTGCAAGAAAATGTTTTTGCTGTAAATTGGAATTTGACAAAAAAAAATCCAGCCCAAACAAGCTAAATGCAGCCTAATATTTCAAAAGGCCACATGAATTTTGTAAACAATTGTGTATTTCACTCAAATGGCAGTTTACATAAGAAGTGAAAGGGACACACTTTTGTTTAAAAAAGTTATGTGCCCTTATGAAATGGCAAGCACGAAATATGATTATCAATAAAGAAAAACTTGTTTAAGATTGTTTTAAGTTGATTTGACTTCTATTTTCATTAAAATTGTGATTTTTTTTCTAAAAATATTTATTTTGCCCCCTGATTTATCGGACCAATTTTGAACTTTGAAAAATATTTGCAACGGCCTTACTTATTATAAACAAACTTATTTTATCTAATCCTAGTGAAAAAGTGTTCAAAGGATCTGAAAATGCATATCGTTTTCCAATTTAAATCATGCTTATTGAGACAATATTAACTTTTTGAGATGATTAAATTATGCTACACCAACATTTATTAAATTCTAGTTGACTAACTTTTAAAACCTTTCAAAATTTTATGTAAAGTTCTTCTTGATGTACTTTGAACACTTCTCTACCACGATCAGTAACTTTTCCATTTGTACTCTTCATTTTAGGGAAAAATCTCAAATCTATCAAAGTCACCCCTTTTTACGGTACTTAATCTTCAAAGAAACAGCGTTATAAAAATAAAGAAATTCTTTAAATTTATCTAAAATAATGAGTAAAAAGTGAACTCAACAGTAACTGAAGAAAATTTCGCCAGTTCATGATGTAAAATTAAAATATTTTTTGTAATGTACTTCATGAAAGTATCTGTTAAAATTTATTTATGTAAATTCACATGTAAAACATACCTATTACCTGAAATTTCCATCCATCCAATATTCAACATTCAGAAATTCTACTTTTTTACTGTGTGCTTAAGTTATGATAACAGTTAAGGTGAGCATGTGTCCTTTTAAAAAATAAAACTGGTAAATAAAGAATCGTGTTTGTTTTCAACGCCATTCTAGGATTCAGACAATTATAATTTGGAAACATTTTATCATCCCCAGGATAGTTTATTTTTAATTCTTCAGTTGAAAAAACCCAGAGTCTACACCTGGCATGACATTTCCTCTAAGATGTAGATTATTAATTTCTGAAACTTTGTCCAGAGCTTACCCCATATTTATTTACAAATTTAGAGATTTTTTTTACTTTATTTCAATAAAAAAAACAAAATCTTGTTGATTTTTTTCAAATCTGCTGTATTAATTATGAGGAAAAACACAAAAAAAAATAATCAAAATTGGAATGGCACGAAAGAAAACTCTTTTTGCGGTACCATGAAACTTCACAACATTTCAAAATATTTTAAAACTTGCCCAAACATGCTATCAACGCAGGAAAATGCATTTCGAATTATTTTCAGTTGATTAAACTTCTACTACAGTCAGTGGGGGTGACTATGGGTCAAACGATACGAAAACGTAAAACGGGATTTTGATGAACACTACCTTAAATGCCAATAGTTTGAAAATTGACCCAATCTCACCCAATCACCTCTTAGAGGGGGTTACATTGGGTCAAATGAAACTAAAATGATGCTCAAATACAACGATATGGTAAAAACAAGTCATCCAACAGTGTTTCATGTTCGAGGGAACCGTATTGACATGCTACAATGTTTGAAGTGAAGATTTTCAAACATTTGGGTAGTTTTCGAGCAATTCCAACAACAATACAAGAAAAATTATTTTTCGAGAGGTCATTTTTGGCCAAAAACGTACCTCAACTTTAGACAGCTGCCAAAATAACAGGATTTGTTCTAGGAACGAGATTTTTTACACAAACCTTTTAACAGAATTCAGTTTCATTGAGAAGAACCTGAGAAACGGTAAAATCCGTAAAAATCACTTAGGCCCAATCTCACCCCCACTGACGGTACCATTAAAATTTTTGAGTTCGAATAAAACATGTTTTGGCCTTCTGATTTTTCGGCCCAATTTGAAGGAAGGGGACATAATTTTTGACAAATATTTGTAACAGCTTCATTTACAAAATAACATACATTTTTCAGTTTAAAAAAAAATGATTTGTTGAAATGTTTTACTTGGCCATTTGGAATAATTGGTTTGCAAATTAACAAACATACAATTCTTAGATAAGTATTTTTCATTGTTCTGAAAAATAAAATATGGTCATTTTGATCAGAGAATGGTGACAGATTTTATATAAAAAATATGTGTAATATCACATCTTGAACTGGTGAATTTTCATTAGTGTCTGGTGATTTTTCAACCGGTTTCCATTTATACAAATTTTCAAAAAAGAGTTAATATTCCACCAACCAAATTTTCAATCTTCCGAAGTTCAACTTTTTTCTGTGTATTACTCTATTTTTAACAGCATAATTTGGAAATCCCATTAATCATAAGAAGAAATCAAAAAGAATGTTTATGAAAAGAACACATTTTCAACAGATCATCCCTATTTCTGCAACATTTCAGCGAAAAATCCCTTTGCCAACCCGTCCTAAAACTGCAACTTTTCCCGGCAACAGAAGAAGCAGCTTGCGGCTGACAACGCCGGTCCTCGCAGCTCCTCTACCGGTTTGCTGACTTACGGGCCACTATCAGCTGAGAGCCGAAGACTAGACGAAATTTATTGGATCGAGATAGTTTTCTTCTGCTGGCTTCGCTGGCTCTGGCAATAGAAACAGAGCATTATTTCTTTGGCTGAGATTTGTTTCATTTGCTGCAAGTTCAACAAACAATATTTCTGCTTCAAGACTTCTTGGGGAAAGGTCAACCCGGTATGAATTAAAGATGAGCGCTGGCCGCTCCAATCGCTGACGTATGGTTTTGTAAGCAGTTTTTTTTCTGTGGGGGGTTTTGGGAGCTATAATTTATAGCGATGATTTTCTAAATTGAAATTATAACCTAACCTGGAGCGAAACCAAACGGAAAATGCCTTCTCAATAATCCTTCAAAACCATCCCAAATTCCTTGGAAATGTTTCAATTTCTTCAAACAATCCAATCAGCATGATCAAAGAACTTTCTCCCCCAAAAACCCGTCATCACCCTTTGAAGGCACACATCTCACTCACCGTCGAAAGAGGAAAAGCTATCGACATCCTTTACCCCCACCCTCTCCGGAAAAGTCGACCTTGACAGGTAAATCTCGTTTACTGAAGATTACGGATGGCTTCAGCCACAGCAGTGTGTCCTCGGAAGACAGCTTGTTTGACGCACGACTCCACCCTGAATTTGGCAGTCAAACTCACAACTGGCAAGGCGGAAAATAAAGGGAAAATTAGTTCCAATTTTCCGCCGAAATGTGCCACGTGTGCGAATCTAAAGGGACGCACAAACACACTCACCGAAGGAGATCAAAATATCACTTTGGAGACTTGGACAATAAATCATTGCTGGAAAAAGGGGGGAAGCACGAATGGATTTGTGTCTTCTCTTACCTGTATGTGTGAAATGATGGAACATCCTGAAGAAAAATTGTTCTGATGCGATTTAGTTTATTTTTTTTTTCGTCGTTGGGAGTTTAGGATTTCTTTCCTCTCACCAGATTGACAGCTTTCCCCAGGTGGACCAATTTTCTTCGGATTTTCCGGTTCCGTCATGGTGTGTGGTTGGTTGTATTTTGGATAATGGGTTTTAAGATATTTGTAAATGTTATGGTAAAAAAACAACAGCAATAAAATTATAAAAAAAAATCAACCAAACACTGTTAATTTCTACTCCTAACAACATGACGTGAGCTAAATTAACTCAAATCACACACATTAAATATTTTGATCCTTCCAATTAAAAGCAAATATTCATTACCCTCCATTGAGCGTGTCAGACTGATTCCAGGAGAAGGGAACCCTCAAAGTACACCTTCCAGGTAATGAACATGCCTCTTTTCCATCACCACCCGTCAACCGTAATTTTTTTTCCACCACACCAAGCATGAAGCACTGATACCGAAAAGCCATTTCATCAACATTTTCGCCCAGAGACCGTTCCGAAAACAAAGGTAAGTCCCCGCCAAGTCTGGCCAGCCGGCTGGGGCCGCACACCAGTGTCCAGTTTGAGTGAATGGATTTCCATTTCCGGCCTGTCACCTTCGACGCTGCGGTTTTGTTGGGAGGGGAAAATTACTACCCTCGAAACAGTTATGCTTTGGAGATTGGACACTTTACTTTACTTTGAAGCATCTACTTTAACAATATATCTTTGGAAAACCTTTAAACTCAAATTTATTTTCTTGAATGCAAGACTAAGTCTCAAAACATCTGGAGTACTGTACCTACGAACAATGTCGTAAAAGAATAGCGTGAGAAGTCTGGTTCGCCACGATGAAAAAAAAATACAAACAAAATAACACAATACCTCACAACAGTCCTTTTCGAATCCACTCCTTCCAAAAGTGTCCCGACGAACTTCGCGTGCCAGATGTGTACGAAACCCCCCCGCAAAATACAGCACTCTCTAACAAAGGGCCGTCCAAAAAAAAAATCGAACGATAATTTATCGCAAATTGAACATCTTCTCGTGCTTACACGAAGAGAAAAAAAAGCTACCCCATTCGAAAGCATCTCGATAAGAATCATAATTATTTTGTAATTAAACCACTAAATCATCGTAAATAAATTCGTATTCGCACCACCTCCGTCTTTGACAGTTTAATAAGTCGCGATGGCCTGGTGCTGATGCTGGGGAGCTACGGTCGCTGCCACTGGAACACGGTGTCAGCGGTGAAGGTGAGTTCGGTGTGGCCACGTGGACGCGTGGTGATTTTTGGTAACCAGGGAATATTTAGTTGAAACAATCAACAATCGAAAAATATTTTCAATGATTTTGGAAATATTTTCAGTACGACAAACTTAACTCATTTTTTAAAACAATAAAATTAGAGAATCTAATCCAATAATGTATTCGGTTTACCGATCAAACCTCCTCTTGTTTGTGGAACTCAATTACATTTGAAACAAAAGAATTTATACCTGGTTAGCTTTTTGCTTTTGTTTAACAATATTTCAACACGCAATTTTATTCCGGTCAATTTCAATCGGTAAGACTTGCCTTATTTTTTACATTTTAAAAGCATGTTCAATAACGTTTTTCCAAAAAAAGTTGTGTTCAAAAGTGCTTTGAGAATTAGTTTCATTGAAAATTGTTTATTTTTTAACCGGAGTGAATCGCGAACATTGAAGATCCAAAATTTGGTAACTTCGGCTTACTTCGGCTAATTAGAAATTTTGATACTTTTTGAGGGAAAGCTGGCCCTAATTTTTTAAATGTCGGAGCAGTTGATCAGATTTCATATGTTAAAAAATAAATCAATTCTGAAATTTTCATATCCCTTAAAAAAATGGAAATTCAAATTCAAAACAAACAAAAAGCGAAATTTTAAATTAAAGATCCTTTTGTAAATAATAGTCTTGAAATTTAAATTCTAATTATTTTCAGAGAAACAAAAAAAGTAAAATGGTCTATTTGAGCACAAGAAATCGATAATAAATGGAAAGTCAGTTTGCGACAATGTAAAGAATTACTTTTTTATTTGAAAAATATCCGGAAATTGTTTCTGAATTAATCAACAGATTTCTCACACATCGGGTTGCCAGGTCGTCAAATAAATCTCGGATTGCCAGATTTTTCGAGCTTCAGCCAGATTAAAGATTGTAACAGATTTTGACAGACATTGCCAGATTTTAAAATTTCATGCATTTAGAACAATTTTTATATTAAACTGAACGGTTTTTATCGAAAATCGAATTTTTTTGAAAATATATATTATATTAAAAATGAAAATTATTTTTTCAAGCAAAAATCAATTCTATATCCTTTAAGCTAATTCATATCGCATCTTCCCTTCCTTATTTGAAATTGTACGATTTTCGTCTGCCAGATTTTTCCAGATTTTTTGTCGGTATTTTGCCAGATTTTTTAATGCTGGTCCTGGTAACCAACTCATTATTAATTTTATACTTTAAGTTACTACTACAAGAATACTTGCTAAAATCATTTTTTAAATGCCCTTTTAAACTAAATGAAATCATCCTACACAGTTAATTTGAAATAGCTTTGATTTAAGTAGGGCGTCCAATTTTTCTTGGCTTTAAATTTCCCGGGAAACGAGATAAATATTTTTGGATTCCCGAAACTTTTGGAATACCGAAAATTACCAGGATCCTGGGAAATTTTTGAAACTGACATTTCATTTGTAGGGGAAGGTGGGGCAAGACGACCATATGGGGCAAGAGGAACAATTACTCGTACGGTCGTAGTTTTTACAATTTTGATTATTACCAGTATGAGGAATTGTTGCTAGCTATGCAATTAGCTGATTCTACTACCACATAACCGCCAAAAAGACGTAAACGCCACTGGGCATACGATTGAATAAAGTTTTTTTTCAAAACCTATGTTTTCTTGTGGTTTGGTTGAGCGTTTTAGCAGAATGCATTACTGTGAATACAAAGAGACGAGTTGTTCCTTTTAATTCCGCTATATATTTTTAATATCTTGAGAGATACGTATTTCGTCTACTACTTGCAGACTTCATCAGTGTTCTGTTCTCGACTGAAGGTTTTATTATAATATTTGGAAAGTACAAAATAAGGCATAGGGTTTGTTTTAAGGCTCATTTTATCAAAATGCTATTTTTCCTAGATCAGTAGTGCCCCTACCAATGACTTGCACTTATTATAAAGTATGATTTAACTTTTGGTTATTTTTGTTGAGAGCTATTAAAAAATCATGTTCAGGTGGGGCAAGTGTACCATATGGGTTTTTAGCATGGAAAAAATTACGAATTGCTGCAACAACATATTGTATTGTGAAATAAATACTTAAAAGTACTCAAAAACTGATAAACAATTGTTAAAAAAATTGTCCATACAAAATATAGTGATATCATGAAAATTTACTTTTTATCATCTAAGTAATATTTTTTTTTTTCGTAAAAACGATCAAATTTTTAGTAAAATATTATTTTTAATCAAAAAATGAAAGAAACGTTTCAAATATATTCTAATCTGATGTATCTAAGTGATACCAGTTCAATTGTTAGCAAATTAACATGTTGTTTCATGGATTGTTCCTCTTGCCCCAACGGGTTGTTCGTCTTGCCCCATTAGTTGAGTAGAACGTACGGAAAATCAAAAATATTAAAGTCATTTTTTTACATTGAAAAACAGGATTTTTCAAAAACTTGTTCTATCAAAGTCTCAGTCAAGAACTGGAATAAGATGATTATAAAAAATCCGACTGATTTTTTAACGTTTTTGATGGGTTATAACGAGCATTTCCTTAGCTAGTTACACTTGAGCAGTTCTCTAGGATTTCGGTCATTCGATTTTTTTTGTATTTTTTAATCCGACTGAAACTTTTTTGGTGCCTTCGGTATGCCCAAAGAAGCCATTTTGCATCATTAGTTTGTCCATATAATTTTCCATACAAATTTTTCAGCTGTCCATACAAAAATGATGTTTGAAAATTCAAAAATCTGTATCTTTTGAAGAAATTTTTTGATCGATTTGGTGTCTTCGGCAAAGTTGTAGGTATGGATACGGACTACACTGGAAAAAAATAATACACGGTAAAAAAAATTTGGGGGTTTTTTTGTTTAAGTTTTTAACACTAAAACTTGATTTGCAAAAAAACACTATTTTTATTTTTTTTTATTTTTTGATATGTTTTAGAGGACATAAAATGCCAACTTTTCAGAAATTTCCAGGTTGTGCAAAAAATCATTGACCGATTTATGAATTTTTTAATCAATACTGATTTTTTCAAAAAATCGAAATTTTGGTCGCAACAATTTTTCAACTTCATTTTTAGATGTAAAATTGCATTTGCAATCAAAAAGTACTTCAGTGAAATTTTGATAAAGTGCACCGTTTTCAAGTTATAGCCATTTTTATGTAACTTTTTTCGAAATAGTCGCAGTTTTTCATTTTTTTAAATTAGTGCACATGTTTGCCCACTTTTGAAAAAAATATTTTTGAAAAACTGAGAAAATTCTCTATATTTTGCTTCATCGGACTTTGTTGATATGACCTTTAGTTGCTGAGATATTGCAATGCAAATGTTTAAAAACAGGAAAATTTATGTTTTCTAAGTCTCACCCAAACAGCCCACCATTTTTCAATGTCGATTTCTCAGCAACTAATGGTCCGATTTTCAATGTTAATATATGAAACATTTGTGAAATTTTCCGATCTTTTCGAAAACAATATTTTCAAAATTTTCAAATCAAGACTAACATTTCAAAAAGGCCAAACAATGAATATTACGCCCTTTTAAAATGTTAGTTTTGATTTGAAAATTTCGAAAATATTTTTTTTGAAAAGATCGGAAAATTTCACAAATGTTTCATATTTTAACATTTTAAATCGGACCATTAGTTGCTGAGATATCGACATTAAAAAATTGTGGGTTGTTTGGGTGAGACCTGTTTTTAAACCTTTGCATTGCAATATCTCAGCAACTAAAGGTCGTATCAACAAAGTCCGATGAAGCAAAATATAGAGAATTTTCTCAGCTTTTCAAAAATATTTTTTTCAAAAGTGGACAAACATGTGCACTAATTTTAAAAAATGAAAAACTGCGACTATTTCGAAAAAAGTTACATAAAAATGGCTATAACTTGAAAACGGTGCACTTTATCAAAATTTCACTAAAGTACTTTTTGATTGCAAATTCAATTTTACATCAAAAAATGAAGTTGAAAAATTTTTGCGACCAAAATTTCGATTTTTTGAAAAAATCAGTATTGATTAAAAAATTCATAACTCGGTCAATGATTTTTTGCACAACCTGGAAATTTCTGAAAAGTTGGCATTTTATGTCCTCTAAAACATATCAAAAAATAAAAAAAATTAAAAATAGTGTTTTTTTGCAAATCAAGTTTTAGTGTTTAAAAGTTAAATAAAAAAATCACCAATTTTTTTTACCGTGTATTATTTTTTTCCAGTGTAGTCCGTATCCATACCTACAACTTTGCCGAAGACACCAAATCGATCAAAAAATTTCTTCAAAAGATACAGATTTTTGAATTTTCATACATCATTTTTGTATGGACAGCTGCCAAATTTGTATGGAAAATTATATGGACAAACTAATGATGCAAAATGGCTTCTTTGGGCATACCGAAGGCACCAAAAAAGTTTCAGTCGGATTAAAAAATACAAATATTAAAATTGAAGAAAAAAGACCGATTTCGTAGAGAATTGCTCACTTGCCCCACTTTTCCCTATGCTTTCATTATATCTATGTTGTCTTTCAAGCCTTAAATCATTGAATAAGCTCAATACTATTAATCTACACTTCAATCTAAACAATGACAATACACAGAAAAAAAAAACAATTCTCGAAATCGTGAATTAAATTCACGAATACGATAACCACGAAGGAATATATGCATGTTTATACAAATGCACCATACCCATGAATTAATTCCTTCGTGGTTCTCACATTCGTGAACTTAATTCACGATTACGAGAATGGATTTTTTTCTGTGTAGACAATACACAATGACAGATAGCTTAAAAATTAAAAATGTTTTTTTTTTTGTTCTTTGCAGTGCTTAGGATTTTAAATGAACCACCATTTTCAATCGAATGTGATTCAAATTAAAAATATTTTTTATAAATAAATTTATTTCATATATTTTTTAATGGCATGACAAGAAAAGCTTGACAAATTTCTTTGAAAATGTCTCAAAAAAAAAAAAAACAAGAAGCGACAACAAATAACCTGTCTATGTAATTTTTTTCTATAAATTTTTAATTTCATGTTTTATGTTTTATGTAAAATATATATAATCTTTAAGTTACTACAGCCATCTGTAGAAAATAATGACTACAGTTTGAAAAGTTACAGAATATATTAGCGCAAAAAATTTGGTAAATGGTGTACTAATTGTTTTGTTCTGTTCCTGTTTTAACTGAAGTCAATCAAAATGTTAAGCTAAAAAAATGGCAAAATAGCTATCTTAATTCGATTAACAATTTTCCCTGATAATCCAAATTAATGCTGATGTACGATAAATTCAATTTTTTTTTTTTATTTTATCATAGTATTCAACAGTTAATCTATTTAAACAACAAAATCTGAATTTCCAGACCAATGTTTGTTTTTTTTTTCAATTGCGAAAATTCCCGGGACAAATTATGAAAAATCGTGGGACTCGGGAATTTCCGGTTTTAAAAAAATGCCGGAAATTTTGTCACGGGAATTCTCGGGATGGACGCACTAGATTGTTCAACTTTAAAAATTATCAATAAATAAGAACATTATACAATTGAACAAATACAAACATAAAACCAACAATAACAAAAACTGTTTTTGGCTGCACTGAGAAAAAAGAGTTCCCAAAATCGTGAACAAGCGTTCATGAAAAGAGGAACCACGAACAAAGTGTTCAAATTCCATGGTACGTTTTTCAAAATCGTACCATGGTATTTGAACACTTTGTTCGTGGTTCCCATTTTCATGAACGCTTGTTCACGATTTTGGGAACTCTTTTTTCTCCGTGTGCAAAATTCCGGTAATCCTTCAATTTCACAGAAAATGTAGCTATCAATTGTTTTTTGTTTGCAATTATTAGGAATTTCACGCTGTCTATGAAACCGTGAAAACTAACTTACCCTCTATATAATGAATTGATATTATAGTTGATAATTCAAAAGCATATTAAAAATTAGAAAAAAAAACTTTATAATATTTTTTTGCAATTTCGTCGTGAAATTACTTACTTTTCCTGTCATTCTTGAGCGATGAAATAGCCTGCTTTTCTGTACCAAAAATAACAGAATCAAATAGCAACACTTTTCAAAATAAATGCTGAAAAGTTCTACTTTTCAGCACTCAAATGGGTGCTGAAAAGTTGAACTTTTCAGCACTTGTTTCGAAAAGTAACAGCTTGAACATTTTTAAAACCGTTTAATTATTGACAAAATACATGAAAATATGACATAAAATTTCACTCAGTGTGTGTTTTTTGGAATTGCAAAAAATGTTGTATGAAATTCGTAGCAAAACTTGATTTTTTCAGCACTCTTCGTATTTCTCCAACTCGGTGAACCTCGTTGGATAAATGTACGACTCGTGCTGAAAAAATCCTCTTTTTGCAACTTGTTGCATAAACTACTATAAGTGTACTAACTTACAGAATCGTGATATCAAATCATCAAAAATCAGGGGGCATCAAATAAACATATCATGAAACTTGAGTGAAATTTCAAGATAAGTCTCTTCTCTTCTCTATGTGTGGGTCTCGTGGCGCAGGGGTAGCGGCTTCGGCTGCCGATCCCAATGATGCTATGAGACGCGGGTTCGATTCCCGCCTTATCCACTGAGCTTCTATCGGATGGTGAAGTAAAACGTCGGTCCCGGTTTCTCCTGTCTCGTCAGAGGCGCTGGAGTAGAAATCCCACGTTAGAGGAAGGCCATGCCCCGGGGGGCGTAGTGCCAATAGTTTCGTTTTTTTCTCTTCTCTATTCAGTCCAAAATAGGATCGGAAAAGATATTCCAAATATAGATACAATTTCAGTCAACTTTGTCTGCGTCGATAAGGATAATAATTTGTGTAAGCGGTGTAGAGATCTAGAAATCTGTAATTTCAATCGGTTGTTTTCACTAGCCTATTCGCGAATATAAACAAAATTGAAACTTTATTTTTATTGTATTTTATTTTAATGTGCTTCTTTGGTTCATTTTTTTCTGAGTCCCTTGAAATTCCCACGAAATTTGATGATTTTCGCGGGTTTTTTTCAGCGTTGAAAACGCTAAGATATTTTAACAGTCTCCATTGCAGCATTCTAAACCTAATGAAAGATTTAATTAGTTTAAAATTGATCCTCGATTTGATGGTCCTAATCAGCTTTTAAATAACTCGAAATTTCTTTCTTCACTATCAAACATTTTACTCCGACAAACGAAATGTGATGGAACACTATCAAGGAAATCTCTTCCACAATCTCAAAAGAACATCAATGATGATCATTAGAGTTAATGTCAGCAAACACTTCTGAAGATTTGTTTTTGAAAAGGTCCAATGCTTTTTGTATGTTTTTAAAACCGCCTTGAGTCAGGGGCATTACAAAACATCCCAAAAGAAAAAAACTAAAAAATTGGTTTATTGGACCTTTTAAAAAAACGCCGGACTCCAAACGTGCCAATCAATTGTATTTAATTTTAGTAAATTCCCTGTCAATACGAAAAATTCCAAATTTCGGGTATAAATGGTGTGTAGTCATCTTGAAAATGTTTCAAAAATTCCCCATGTTCCCTACAATCCAAACTCAACACCGAAACGATTCGCGTCAAAGAACAAAAGATTTATGGGTACGATTTACTGCCTCAGATATGTTTGACGATGTTTTTTCCGGATAACTTTGCACATAAACTCGGTCAAGTTTTGCGGCGTTTTTTACGTTTGTTGCTGATTGTGTCGATTTCAACATCATCAAAAACGCTATTTTCATCATTATCAGAAACTCATCCCAAGTTTCTCCCGTCTGAGATTTGTATTTCCGGTGAAGTGCAGATTACGAAGGTAAAATTCCTGCTCGATGCTTATCGCAAAACATTAAATACCTCAATCTCCCCGCACAAACACATACACACACACCACACCACAAAGGAACCTCATCCTCATCCCTCGAACTTCGTTGAAGGTTTCGCAAAGCTTCTTTTCTTCCCAGTCCCCCTCCCCACCAACACAAACAACCCGATTACATCCCGGGGAAAATGCTTCTTTTCGGTGATGGAGCCCCGTCCTGACAGCAGAAACAACTCAACCAGTTTTCGTCATTTTTCATAAGCTGCCTATCAGAGCTGCTGGGCTAGGTTTGGTTGAACGAAAGATACAAATAAGCTTTTCCACCACCTTCCTCGCATTTCCTTACTCTCCCGCCCGTGTGCAACGCATTTTCCCAATAGGAAGGAATTAGTACCTTTTTGCGGGGGTGGACTGGGTGGAGGTCCTTTCGGGAAAAGGGGTAGGGAAAAAAGGGCAGAATCTGCTTTTCCTATCTTAATTGTTCCTGCTACTGGGAGAAATGGAGAGATTGTTCGTGTAGTTAATTTTTCTCCAGTCTGTGTGTGTTTGGGTAAAAGTTTCATAGGTTGGAAGGTAGGGTTCACTTAAAAGCACAAAGAAAAATGCAAAAAGCAAAAATGCAAAAGAGCAAAAATGCAAAAATGCAAAAGAGCAAAAATGCTAAAGTGCAAAAGAGCAAAAACGCAAAAACGCCAAAACGCAAAAACGCAAAAAGCAAAAAGCAAAAAGCAAAAAGCAAAAAGCAAAAAGCAAAAAGCAAAAAGCAAAAAGCAAAAAGCAAAAAGCAAAAAGCAAAAAGCAAAAAGCAAAAAGCAAAAGAAAAAGAAAAAGCAAAAAGCAAAAAGCAAAAAGCAAAAAGCAAAAAGCAAAAAGCAAAAAGCAAAAAGCAAAAAGCAAAAAGCAAAAAGCAAAAAGCAAAAAGCAAAAAGCAAAAAGCAAAAAGCAAAAAGCAAAAAGCAAAAAGCAAAAAACACGTTGACTCTAGTTAATAAACCTTTTTTGGATTTCGTTCAAGCAACCCTATCCCAAAGAAAGCTTCCTCTTCCCACAATTGCGTCAACAAAGCAGAATATACCCTCTCTCCCCCGTCCCTTTCCCAAGCAAGGTAAACATAATAACTTACGTAACATTTCATTTCTGGAGGTTCTTGGGGGGAAAGGGTGTAGTCTCCAATTTGTTGTGCGTTGCTGAATAAGTTCGCATAGACCAGAGCCACTCTTCTAGGGACCAAGAGTACTTAGGTGGTTTTTCCTAGCGAGATGGGCTTTTTCCCTAGGAAATGAAAACTGGCAAAATTCATGCTTTGCTTCCTCCCAGCCCAACCCAGCATATTGTGTCTGCTTAGCTTAGGAGGAAAAAGGTTGTTTTTTGGCTTGATGATAAATTGAAAGACGTCTGTCTTAGCGATTTCGGGGGCTCACCGAGAGAAGACGTGTTCAATTTGGCTGCTTTCGAGAGGGACTTTGGATGCTCGGAGGAATTAGAAAACGTCTTGGCAGTACTTTTTGGTTGGTGCTTTCAACGCAAATGTGGCGCAAGGCATCAACTAACACTCCTCTCTGGCTGAAAGGAGTTACAAGTTGAAAGTGTCGTCATCGGTGCAGGTAGGGAAAGGGGTTGTTTTGGCGAACGGGGCTGAATGAAGAAAGTTTTTGACGTAAAATTTAATTAAAATTGCTGTTCTTTTTGACTTTCTTTTCGATGTTGTGAGTGTGTTTTAGGAATACCAGAGCACGACTTGGAGGGTTGTAACGGTGTTGATGAAAGAGATGGGGGAACGCTGTCATTAGATAATTACTGCTGCAGAGGTAACATTTCACAGAGAGTTTTGAAGAAGTCAATTGACATTAAACGCTGAAGTGGGAATTGTACATTTTTGTTTTGTTAAATAACCAAAACTTCAAAAGCATCTGATATCAAAATTTATAATAATTCTACTGCCATCTTCAAGTTGCAACCCGAACAAAGTAGTACCATGGAGGCCTGCACCTTTTTTTTCGTTTCAAACCCCGGATAGCCATTAATTATCAGCTTATGCAGTCCCGCGTCCCAGAGTGAAAGTAGAGCAGAAAGGACGCTCCTTAAAACAGTGCACTCCGTCTTTCAACCAAAAAGATGCAGACTTCTAGGCCAGCAACAACGACAATGTCGTTGAAATTCGTTTAAAGAAAAATTATTATTTTTCAGCGGGAAAAGTGACTTTTAGGAGCTGCAATCGTTCCTGGAGGTCTCCCGTTTCTCCTCCTCGTTGACTTCTTGTTTTTTTCCTTTTTTCGGAGAAGGTAGCTTAAAGAGTTTAACAACCGGTGCCGGACAAGAAACATTTGTTCTACACCATTAGAGCAGTCGTCCCCTGTGTGTGAGACACACGACTCCCGGGTGCTATTATTTCAACGCGGCCATTAATTATGTGGCCGAAGACTTGAAGCGCAACTAGCTGGCTGACAGCAGCACATGACAAATATCGATGTTTCGGCGGCGGTTGCTCAAATGAGTCAATTTGTTATCGGCCTCACCGAAAGTGACTTCGAGCGAGCGGGTTTAGGGTTATCAGCGGGAAAGGTCTTTCCACAGTGGCAGCTGAAGATTTGATTTTTGTGGTACATTATTGTTTGAGTTTCCTTAGAAGACCAAGAACATCACAATAATTTGATACAACCATGTTCTGTACTGTACCCAAAAAACGTACCAATACTTTTAGAATTGGCATATCAAACAATAACTTCTTTCAAGATTTGCCCATTTCCGGTTAGACACACTTTACTTAATTGCCATTGTGTAGCAACCAGGAAACACCGAAAAAATTACACAATTTTCGATTATATTCGGCGCTTCCGATAATCACATTCCCGGAACAAAACACACAAGCACGCCGCATTAAAGTGCCATTCCCAATTCCTCGCATAGTCCTTTCCTTTCCATTCATCGTCCTTGCTGTCAGAGTCCTGTCCCGAGCACGTGTTATTGTCATCCCTATACAATGCGTGCCATCTGGTCAACACCCGCACTTTGTCTCTCCGTCTCCACAACTAGCCAATTTGACAATGGCCATTCAATTTGGCGGCGGGATCTTTCATTATTCGGTTAGAAATGTGCTGTGCTTTATTGCCGCATCGATTCGGCTCTATTTGACTGGCGTAGGGAGCGCGGCAATTTCACGGGGACATTTTTGCCGCAAATAACCAACCTCAAACTATGGGGTTCCGCGTTAGCAGGAGGACACTCTGAATGGGTCGTAATTACCTACTCCCACGCGAAAACGAGATAACATAAATTTTTAGTAGAAAGAGTCTAAGAGCATCAGTGATGCCACATGATTTTTTAAAATGTCTGTAAAAAGTCTGTGCATGTCTGTGCATTTGTCTTAAATTCAAATATTTAAATTAACACTGGAACGCCCAACGCACGCCCAAGCCTCCCATAAAAGGTGGAACAGTAACTTCAACTCGCTGGTTCTCGGGCATTACTCAACCAATTGGGACGATTCTTTTTTTCAGTGATTTGTTAGGATGTCTAGATTATCCTAGAACTTTGCAGAACACAATTTGATTAAATCTGTAGTTTCTGCGACTGAAAACATCCTTCCACCTTTTTTTAAAACCACTGCCTCCGCGGAATTTTTGGCGATTTTTTTTACACGCGAAAAAAAAAGTTGGAACGATGTTTTTGATCGCAAAAATTACAGATTTGATCAAATTAAGTTCTGCAAAATTCTAGAATCATCTAGACATTCTAAAAAATCACTGGAAAGAAGAATCATCTTGATTGGTTGAGTTATGCCCGAGAACCATTGAGTTGAAGTTACCGTTCCAACTTTTTTGGAGCCTTGGGCGTTAGAATGTTAACAATCATGAAAATCCATCAGAAATTACGTTGTTATGCATTTGAAGACTATCGAAATAAGTTTCGTTACAAACAGTGCCTGGCACAAGCTCAAATGTCTGTGAAATACAAACAAATCTGTGCATCTGGCATCCTTGACGAGGAAAAAGTTTGGGGCATTGAATCTCAAAAATTAATTGGACCTTAAGAACTATGTTTTGCGTTGTTGCATTTTTTTCAATAAGGCCGTTGCAAATATTTTTTAAAGTTTAAGTCCCCCCCCATTCAAAATTGATCCAAAAAATCAGGGGCAAGCTTGAGGAACACCGCGACGCCATATGTCAGGTAGCTAACACGTGGTTGAAATATTAGCAACATAACTCAAATTTGGTATGCAAAGATTCTGAATTCGACTAAATAATATCAGGATTGCTCAAAATGATCATTTTGTACTTTAAAAGAGGGTTGAAATTGAATATTCCAGCAGTTTCTCACCCACGAGGTAGCTACCTGACATATGGCGTCGCGGTGTTCATCAAGCTTTCGTAGCATGCTAAGGAAAATTTGATGCTTTTTCAGGGAAAACCGTTGATTCCGGAGACATCAGATTGTTTTCCAATGCGCCAGGTCTAGGGACAACGAATCCATATGCTCTCTTTGGGAAAAGTGTTCTCGAGACCATTCTCCTTAGGCCTGACCATACCAGAAGTTGGCGCGTGATTTTTCCAGACCTGTAGGAGCGTTTGAACAAAAAGTCCAAATTTCTCATAGTAATTCTAATCTAATCTAATCTAATCTAATCAAACCCTAGCGCAGCCAATCTTTCGAAGGGATCCTGGAGAGTGCCTTAGGTTAGATGACGCCTAGCCTCTTCTTGTCATTTATTAACATTTGTAGTGCACCATTGCATTAGAATGCATTGAAACATCACAAAACGTTAAACCGGCCAGGCCTACTGCGTAAAGTTTACCGCAGAGATGATTCGTTGAATTGGATTGAGTTTGAGCACAGGGTGTGTGTTCAAACCACAATACAGTTCTGAATCTACAGGGGAGGAAGAAGCGTGGGGACACACCACCATACGCTCTCGCACAACTCGCTCACTGTTGATGAGATAATGGAAGTTATTAGTATATGGTTTTCAATTTACAATATAGTATTTTTTTTTTTAAACGTTAATTCTTTGAAGCCATCATGCTGGAAAAGTGTCCGTGTTCCATGTGCTGTTTTGGGACTCACTGGAATGGGACATCGTATTACCACAGATGCCCAGGCAATTACATGCCGTGGTTATAGCGCCACAACTCGCTCCCAAATTTCCCACAGTAATTCCCATGTAAACTTTAACCCTGATGCGCGCAGCCAGTTTTCAACCAAATCAGCTGATATTTGGCATGAGAGTCCCTATGGGCATGCCCTTTAAGGGGAACCATACTAAAACTTGATCGGAGAACTTTTTGAAAAACGTACCCACCCTAATACTTACACCAACATAAAAAAAAACATTTACATTTGGTAGCTTGTTTTCCTAATGAAGTTAATTTAAATCAATTTCATCAATTTGTGAAAATTGTAAGGATGAATCAAAGATGGCAAATTTTAACCTATAACATGTTTCATTCAAACGAAAATTACAGAAAATTCATCATAAAAGTCCGACAATTTTCAAATATTCTAAATAAAAAATAAATCAACTTACCGAAATAAATCATGAGATCATTTTTGTGGTTTCAGTCCATTCCATATAAATTTATGAGGTATTGCAGGCAAGTTAGTTGTCTTTAACATGAATAATTAACAAAGTGATAATAATAACCAGGACTATTGATTTTTCACCGCAAAAAAAAATCGAAGCATGCCAATTACAAAACTTTTGATTATCATGGAAATTTCAAGATACTCTCATTTTGTTATTTAACAATAAATTTGTACAGGAAAATTACTGAAAAAGTTAGAGAAGTTCAAAATACAAAATATAACCCCTTGACACAAAATAATCATAGTTACAAATTGATGCAATTTTGTGTGTTGTATCAACTGAATTTATGATTCAGAAATTTGTATTTTACTGAGATTTTAGAAACACAAAACGAAGTTCATCCAAAACGAAGTTCATTCAAAACAACAGATTCACTTATAGTAAAATCAGAAAAAATAGTGTATTTTGTTGTCATAGTTCACAGCAAAATGGAAATTGGAGTTTTTTTAAATGTTTTGGCAAATTTCCATTTAAAGCAGTTTTTAAAACAATTAATATTGTCAATTTCAAAAAACTTCAAACCATTGCAAAATGGCAAACAAAATTTCTTTCCACTAATATTGTATTTGAACTGACGACATTTGGATTGTTAGTCCAAATGCCTACCAGTGACTCCACCGAGACAGGACCCAGGGAGACGACTCCTACACCTAGACTGAGCTAACAACCTAACCTCTAGGTTTGACCGGGGCCAACATTTAGTTCCCCATACGACAGAAGGCGTGATCAGACAAATCTCAAATCCATACATACACATTTAATGAATTCAAAACAGTAATCACGTAAATCAAATCCATACATAAAAATGTGATTTTTAAGGTATGATATTTAGGTCGTTGAAAAAAAATTAAAAGCATATGCCACCCCCTCTGCTTTGAAAAATATTTGCAGTGGCCTAAATATCATACTTTAAAAATATGTCGCCCCTTTTTCCCTTCCCACGACTTGTCCCTTAAAATCAAACCCTTTCCTTCTAACCCCGAGTAGTCCGCGGGTAATCGGCTCCCCTCCCACTAACATTTACACACAAGATCCTTTGTAATTACTCTTAGCTTTAAGGGGTTACATACATGTAAATCGGCAAACATGTCAAGGGTTGGTATTGGCACACACGCAAACTTTTTTAAAAATTGTTTTCCGGACTTTAACATTAACATTTTTAACTATTATCAACATAAATTTGAAGACATTTGGTAGCATCATTGCCGAGATATAGCTATTTGAAGTTAGTAATTTCAAAAAACGGGTGCCACTATATCTCAACACTGCTTCGACCAAATCGGCTCAAAATTTTTGTGAAGACTGATTAAACCGGTCTCGTGTGCATGACGAAGTCCGATATTCAAAAAGTTTATTTTTTAAAAAAGATAAAAATATGTTTGTGTTTTTCATATTAAAAATCGACCGTTTTTGATTTTTGTATTTTTTAAATAAGCAAAATTTAAAAATCGGGCTTCGTCGTGCACACGGGATATGTCTTGAGGATCTTCACCCCAAATTTCAGCCAATTTGGTCCATCCAATCTCGAGATATCGGGGCACCCGAAAATCAACTCGGTGTTCCGAGAAAAACGTTCACAAAGTTTGACAGTCCGCTTTGCGCATGGCAGAACTTTAAACTTAAATCGTCTTCTACTTACTTAAAACATTACATATCTTCATGAAACTTTAAGGAGTGATTGGAATTAATATTTTTAAAGGATTGAATAAATATTCGGAATTATGAAAAAAAAATATTTTCTACATGTATGTAACCCCTTAAGTCAAATGTAATTATTAAAGCCGACTCGGTCCTAACCAGGTCTCAGCACCGAAAAATACCCAATAAAATAATATTATAAAAAAATATGTTGTCTTCTCCCATCAAAATCCACCCAAAAAAATTAGGGGGCAAAAAAGATTTTTTTTCGAAAAACTTCACAATTTATATGAGTTTTAGCATGTTTTGAATCGTTTAAAAATGATTTGCATTTTTGTGAAATTCCGATTAACAGTACCGCAAAAATACATTGATATTTTGAAAACCAATGATTGCAAAACATCTGGACTTGTGTACAGTGCATTTAAAAAAAGATTTTTTCATCACTTTTTTTGCATTGCACTTTTTTATCTTTGGTCATTATTATCTCCAGAAAATCATCAAATCCAACCTTTCTGGCGTGCTGAGTCCAACTGAGTCAACAAGTTGTAAAGAACTGTGACGCAATGCGAAAGGAGTACAAAATCCATAATTTTTGGCAGTTCTTTAGACCTTAACGAGCGGCCAATGATCTTCGTGTTGGTTTCAAATACACATTGGAAGCACAGCGAAAACAAATGTCGCCAATAATAATAATTATTTCCTCTACAAACGCAACTTTTTTTTACAAAAAAAAATATTTATCTTAACTACAAAAACATTTTTTTTTCTGTGGCCAAAGAATGGTGGGGGCATTGAAAGAGTGCAAAGCGTTCGAAAGATAAGTTCCTCAATAAAAATTGAAGATGGATGTTGGGAGGAATGCAACTGCAGCTAATCCGAATGAATGATACGGTGAAGCTCCGTTAACGACTAACAGAACAAAAATATTTCGGAGCTGTTTATAGTGTTTTTCATTCGAGTTTGACATCCAAGCATGAAATTTTATTTTTGATAATTAATGATATTATTGTTGAATTAAAACTACAAATCTTTTGAAGATTGACTTCACAATATTCTAGGCAATTACGAGGTTTGACTGTACTAACATTTTTCAGAAATATTTTAAACGAGTGGGTAGTATAAAATTCGGGATTCATCTGTGTTGAAGATCAATGAACCTTCAACCCTTGCGCTACATATATTTTGAAATATTTAAGTTATTTGACAGTAGCTAATTGAAACATAAAATCACAGTTAAAAAGTAGATTTTTAAACAACTTAAAAAATAAAAGAAAGCTAAGGGTTATTGCAGGTCCCAAAATGAAAAATTACATATTGCAATATACATTCAAATGCAAAACAGGTTCCTGTAACTGTACCAGGATCTTTTTGGTCAAATTGAGATGCGTATATAAGGAACAAAACTCTCACGTTGGAACAACAAGTTCATTCTTGACCATGAAACCACCAACAGTGTTACAGATTTTAGCTGCATTTTTTGCCATTTTGGTAAGTTCTGTTTTTTTTACAATTTTTATTCGAATATTTGAAGAAATCGTTCCACGAAACAGGCTAGCTGCTTAGCCGCTGTAGCACCACCCGAATTCGTCCCGGGAACATTACGGGAAACTTCCCGCCAAACAGCCGCAAGATATACGATAAAAGACTGTGACGCAACGCGCTCGTCGACCTGCACCGACTGTGGGAAGATCAAACTCTGTCTCTCAACGGATGACACCAAAAATCCCATCCAGGACTGTCCGGCCAACATTCCGTACTGCAGCATGTCGGCGACCGTCACCGGAGGCGTTTGCCAGAAAATTCCGGACCCAACCGTGGCGGAATGCGCCCCAGCCAAGTCGACCTTTACGTGCACCGGAGTCGGCTTCTATCCGGATCTGAAGTCCTGCCAGCTGTACCACTACTGCTCGGCGCTGGGTGCCGTGGCAGATGACTACGAGTGTCCCGGCGGGTACCGGTTCAGCAGCAAGGCCAACGGTTGTGCGCTGTCTTCGGTAGCATGTCCGACGTTCACCTGCAAGCCGGACAATCCGGATGCGGTCTACCAGACGTACCCGGCGGACACTCAGTACTACGTGTACTGTTCGTACGACAGAACCAAGTCTCCGCCCAGTTTCTTGGGAGCTTATGTTTTATCGTGCGGACAGGGAGCCGCGTACAATCCAGCAACGGACCGTTGTGTGTTCACGTGCCCCAAGGAAGGATTGTTCGTTGACAGTGCCAATCCGCGGCAGTACTATCAGTGTTACTACCTGAACGGTGTTCTTGTTCCGCGAGACATGGTTTGTGCTGCGACGCAAAAGTTTAGTCCGGCCGACAACAGGTGTGTTTAAGGGTGAATATATCATTGAATAAATGTGAAAAATATATCAAATCAATAAATTTTTATTATTGTTAATGTTTAATTGTATGGGGAAACACATCGCTTTACGATGTTGACAACAGGTGGCGCAGATCTCGTTCAAAATGGTCCAAATGTGAGTTTCGATTCCCTACAACTTTGTCAAAGGGCGCAACACGATCCGAGTGGATCCTGATTTTGGGTGTTTTTTCAAGTAATTTTTCAAAAATCATTTTCGTAAAAATCAGACAACTCTGGTTGAATGCAAGCATCTCACTTATGTGTTCACATCACATTTTTTATCTAAATTGGACAGCAAAGGGTTAATCCAGATGCAAAGAAATGCCAAAATGCATACGTGCAAAACAGGTTCCTGAAACTGTACGAGGACCTGCCCGGCCAAATTTAGATGCGTATAAAAGCAACAAAACTCTCAGCTCGGAAGAACAAGTTCATCCTCGACCATGAAACCGCGAACAGTGTTGACGATCTTGGTTCAAATCGCTGCCGTGCTGGTAAGTTCTGGTTTGTCGTATTTTGGCGCAATTATATAACTGTATTCTATCCAACAGGCAAGTAGCATACCAGACGAAACTGAACAGGAGTTTGTTCCTGGAAAGTTACGCGATCCTGCAGCGGAAACGTCGTTCGTGCAGGGCTCTCTACGCCAGGGCACTGCACCAACATACACGGAAAAATCCTGTGATTTGACAAAGTCCGCTGTCTGCGCTTCCTGTACCGTGATCAAAGTCTGCATCGCTGCAATTACTATCACAGCCATGGTTGCAGACAACACCAATCCCAAGAAGACCTGTCCGCCCGCCACTCCGTTCTGCAGCATGTCTACCACGGTGACCGGCGCCGTTTGTCAGAAGACTCCGGACCCTGCAGAAGCGAGTTGCGCACAGGCCAAGCCCGCCTTCACCTGCACCGGTATCGGATTCTACCCGGATCCTTATTCGTGCCAGGTGTACCACTTCTGCTCGGCGCAAGGTGCCCCACCGCAGGACTACGACTGCCCCGAAGGCTACAAGTTCAGCAGCAAAACCAGCGGCTGTGTGGCTCAGGCCGGAAAGTGTCCAACGGTGACATGCCCAAGCGCTCCCGCCGCTACTTCTATTTATCTGCCGTATCCAGATGACACTCAGTTCTACGTGTACTGTACGTACGACACCACCGTTACTCCGACCAAAGTTACGCCCTTAATGTTCTCCTGTGGACTGGGATCCGCGTACAATCCGATGACCGACCAGTGTGAGTACAAATGTATGAAGGAGGGTAATTTCGTTGACACTGCCAATCCTCGACAGTACTATCAGTGTTATCTGATGGCCGGAAAGCTCGTTTACAAAGACAAAATTTGTAAGGCAGATGAAAAGTTTAGTGTGCCCGACAACGCGTGCGTCAAAGCGTAACTCAATCTTGATTTTGTTACCACTTTTAATTTGCAATAAAAGTAAGTAAGAATAATGTGCAAACCCTTCTTACAAAAAAGATATTGTGAAATGCTTTTTGACAATCTCTCCCACACAAATATTTACTCCAGATACTGGCAGATGTTACCTCACGTTCAAGGTTCGGTAATTCTTCCTCTTCTTATCCAGAGCATCGTTCTGACGCCCCGACGAGGCCATTAAACGAGCCGTATTGTTGTCCGCTGGCTGGTGTCAAACCCCGTAAACCGTGCTTAATGGCTATTGATGATGCACGCCCATACCCTACTGCCAGTGGGCCCCCGTAAGCAGCCGTAACAAACCCGAACTGTGAAATCGCTTAACGATAGTTTCATGGCGCACGTACGGACATTCCATTCAATTATTGGTGTCAATCCCGAAACAAGCGGTAAAAATGTTAGATTTCAACTTTTATTGTACACTTTTATCGATAAGACCCAAATTTATCACCACACACCGCAGTTTAGAGTAAATTCGATAGACTTAAAAAAAACTAATCGGTTATAACGATACTATCACAGTCGTAACTAGCTTGGAACAGATCTTCCCCCAGAAGCCTCCCTAATCCTGCTCGCCGTACACCTGGCAGGTGGTCCGATTCCCGGGCAGGCACAACTTGACCTTACTGGAGAACACGTGGTACGGTGGACACTGCTGCTCAGTGGCAGATCCTCGCAGACAGGTGACGAACCGGTAGCACGAGTACGGATGGGCCACCAGGCCAATCCACTGATCCGGACAGATGTCGTCCGTGATGGGCGGAGTTGCGGCCGGCGGGCTAGCCCCTGGTCCGACGACGGTTTGGCACGTGTTCGGGTTGCCCGGCAGGCAGATCGAGGTGCCCTCGTGGAACACGGTCCAGCTGGGACACTCGCGTTGCTCCGGAACCCAGAAGAAGCACTGGACAAAGTGGGTGCAAGATTGGGGATGCGGCAACCGGCCGAAGGGACGCTCCCGGGCTAGGCAGTACTCCAGCGGGATCGGGCTGAGATCCGCGGGAGGTGGCGTGCTCGGGAGTGTAAAGTCCTCGCAGGTTTCGCCATTTCCGGGGAAGCACGTCCAGGTTCGCTGCGAGAAGATGAATCCTCTGGGACAGGTTCGCTCCTGAAGTCGACCCAGAACGCAGCGGAAGAACTGGGTGCAGCTTTCCGGGTGGGGAAACTGTCCTAGAACGATTCCCCTGCAGGGATTGTCCTCTTCCGGTTCCTCCGGAAATCCTTCAACGCAGGTGTCTTGATTGCCAGGAACGCAAGCAATTTCGTCCAACGAGAAGATGGTTCCTTCCGGACACGTCACAACCTCCGGCTGTTCCTTAAAGCAGATGATGTACTTGTAGCAAACATCCGGATGCACCACGATTCCGGTGAGGATTCCTTCGCAAGGATTCTTGTCTTGTCCAAACACTCCCTGGAGCAACCCAAACACCAAACCAGCCAGTAGTAACTTCATATTGCAAAAACACGCCAAACAAAACACTTAGATATGATCGATTCAAATATTTTGATTTCATTGAGCACTTCACGAACCAGTTACCACCTTTTATACGCGAAATCTGTGCGCCCAAAAAAGCTCCCCCACAATTAGATTCGAGACGCCAAAAGGGCTATAAAGAAGCCGCCAGCCAGCGTCGCGCGCGTTTTGTTATTCGGGATCTCTGATAAGCCGATAGACCACAAGGAAATCCTCTGATACCGGGTTATTGGGGCTGGATTCGCGTGACTGTTTGAGTCAGCAGACGCGTAGATTTTGTTGTTGTTTTGGTCACGCGGCTGGTGAATGATTGACCCGTTGGAGGACAACGGTTTGGAAATTTGAGGACATACGTTTCCAGAAAGTCTACCCGAAAATACACAAGAATTCACCGATATTGACTACACCTCGGCGCTGTGATGCTATCTTGTCGCACGTGCATTTTGGGGCCAAATTGAGTTGAAAACGCAATATTGTGTAGCTCACAATGCCGACGTCGTCGTGCTATCTTGTCGCACCCGCCATTTTGACGTTCCGAGAAAAACGCGTTTTAATGTTTGACCTTGAATATTCAAAAACGAGAGCACGCAATGTAAACAATAACAAACACGTTTTGTTTGGCTCACCATTCTGTGCATTGTCCCAAAGTTTGGTTGAAGTTGGTTGCTGGAGTCCCGAGTTATAATTACAAATGTGTACGGTAGTCTAGCTTGTACGTGCGACAAACGCATCCTGACTTTCCTGGCCTGAAATCCCTTTGGCCTTTTGTCGCACTTACATCAATTTTCATGGAGTGACAAGATAGCACGACAAGATTGTAACTACTTTCATATGTAAAGTGACAAAAATGCACGGAGTTTTTTTTGTTTTTGTTGAATATCTCAGGATTGAAATCGAATTTTGGGGATCTGTGAAGGTCAAAAGGTGAGGCATTGTGAGCTGCACAAAATGGCGTTCTTAACTCAATTTGGCCCAAAATGCACGTACGACAAGTTATCAAGATGGCGACGATTTGATCTCCACAGATCCACAGATTTCAATCCTGAGATATGGAATAACAACCAAAAAATCCGTGCATTGTTGTCACTTTTCAAATGAAATTAGTTTCAATCTTGGCACTCCCTGAAAATTGATTCAAGTGTGACAACTGGCCAAAAGGATTTCAGGTCAGAACGCGTTTGACACACGTATAAGCTCGACTATCGTAAACATTTGTAATTACGACTCGGGACTCCAGCAACCAAATTCAACCAAATTTCAGGACAATGTACAGAATGGTCAACCAAACAAAACGTGTTTGTTATTATTTACACTGCGTGCTCTAATCTTTGTTTATTCAAGGTCAATCATCAAACCGCGTTTTTCTCGGAACGTCAAAAAGCGACGTGCGACAAGTTAACACGACAGCGTCAAATTGCAACCATTCTTCTTTCACAAGTTGAAACCCCAATCTCTGGATCCGAAAGGGTCAAACACTTGCCAGAGAAGCCACCCAATTCTGGTTCTTATCAGACTACTGGAGAAGCTGCGTTCCCGATTTTACAGGTAAACACCGTTTTTTTCAGCGACTCGATTAGGATGCCGATAAGCTGACGTGTTTTCGCTCATAATAAAATCTTATTTGATAGCATTCGGTACATATCTGAGCCAGATAAATAGACGGACTTAATTTTTACGATGTACAGTACTGATTTCCAATATAGCCTCAAGGCATGATGGGGGAGCGTTTCGGAGTGACGTACTGTTTTTGGGGTGATTATTGTGAATGCATTGCTGATAAAGCTGGGACTGCGTATAAGCTGGGGTTGTAAATTTACTCAGTGATTCGTCAGAGTTTCGGGAAATTATAAATCATACGCGATAGACACGTTGTCGGTTTGTCATGAAGCATTTCATAACTTACTGAATGGATGTGAAGCCCTTTCTGATTTGTAGTAGGTATACATTAAAAATAATGTGAGATGATTTCCATGGTGTTGCTGCTTTTTATTTAGACAAATTCTTCTTCTAGACCGCCTTGACACATCGCTTGGTGACAGCATCGAACATCTGGTCAGCGGCGCAAGCCAAATCCTTATAGATGAGCCTTCCACCGGACAGGTAACACTGGTAGTACTGCTTGAGATTGGCACTGTTGGCGTACAGACCGTCCTTGGGGCAAGAAAAAACGCATCGTCCAGTGGCCGGATTGTACGTGGATCCCTGACCGCAGGAAAAGACGAACGTGTCGACCAGCTTGGCCGGAGTGACGGTTTTGTCGTACGAACAGTACACATAGTACTGGGAATCGGACGGCAGCGCCATGTAGACGTAATCCGGATTGTCCACTTTGCAAGTGAGCGCCGGGCAAGCTCCGACGGATATGGCACAAGCGTTCACCTTGCTGCTGAACTTGTAACCATCGGGACAGTCATAGTTCTCTGCAACGGCACCCGGACCCGTACAGTAGTGGTACAGTTGGCAGGAGTTTGGATTCGCGAAGAACCCAACTCCGGTGCACTTAAAGTTGGTCGAAACCGTGGCACAATCCGCCACACCGGTGTCCGGAGTTTTCTGGCAAACGGCACCGGAGACAGTCGCCGACATGCTGCAGTACGGAAGGGCAGCCGGGCAGTCCTGTCTAATGTTCATAGGGTCCATGGCTGCGTCCGCAGTGACGCACACCTTGAGCTGGTTACACGTGGTGCAGGCCGCCGAACGCGTTCCATCGCAAGCCTTCTCCGGATATGCGACTGGAGGATTGGCGCGCAGCAGTCCCTGCACGACTTCCTGCTGAGCTGCTGCTGCTGAGCAACTTGCCTGTTTGATCGAATAAGTTCAGAACATTAACTAAACCAGGGATTGCTCCTCTCAAAACCTACCAGAACGGCAGCGAACGAAACTATGATGGACAACACTGTTGAGAGCTTCATGGTCGAGGATAAACTTAATGTTCCAGCAGGGAGTTTGGTTCCTTTTATACACACCTCTAATGTATGCCAAACTGGTACTGGTACAGATACTGGAACATGTTTAGCATAGAAATGCCAAAAGGGATTAGCCAAAAATTCGGGAACTGGAGCCCATGCGAATGGCGTGACCCCAAAATCTGCGTTACCTAACGGGATATTGAGCAGAGCTTTCTGCCAGTCATGGTTGTTCATCCATCAGGTGATGTTTTGATCTCTTTCTGTTTCTAACTTTGTTATGAGTTGATCTGCCAACGAAAAGATTAATTGTTCGTTAGGCTTTGCAAATATTTATCACCGTATCGCTGCCCGTGTGCTCTCTTGTACTATGCCTGTCGGGATTTCTCTCCAGATAATACAAGAGAGCACACGGGCATCGGTTTTGTATTCTTACCTCTTCCTCTTTTCAAAATACAGACGGCAATTATCAAAAGTTCGTCAAAGGATAAACGCCAGATTCAAGTTCAGTGACCTCAAAATAGTCAAAAGTGAGTGAAAAGTGTGATAGTGTGACATTGGCCACCATCTTGAATTACATAATTCCGGGTCATTTTGGACAATCTCAGAGGTCATAATAAAGGTTCTATCCCATTCCCCGGAATGCCATTCCCCAGAATGACCCATTCCCCAGAATCCCACTCCCAAGAATGGTCCATTTCCCAGAATGACCCATTCCCCAGAAATATTTATGACCTTGAAAAACATGTAATGTTTCCCATTTGATACAATGCCATTTAGTATAGCGCCGTTTGGCATACCATAATTTGGCATAATGGCGCATAATGGTCAATTGGCATAATGATATTAAACATTAATTCAATGTTAGAATCGGTTTAAAAAAGCCTTCTCGACTTGTGATAACTGCTGACACTATTTTTTTATTCTTTAAGAAGGGAAAACTCTCTTTACTAGGGAAAACTGCTAAAGGAAAATTGTCAGCATGCTGGAGTTATCACAAGCCAACATTGTTTTCCCTTCCTTAAAGAAGGGAAAATTCAACTTTAAAGGAAAAATTCATCTTTCGTCAGCAATCATCACAAGTTAAGAGCGTTTTCCTTTCTTCTAAAGAAGGGAACATTTAACTTTTGTCAGCAGTTATCACAATAATGGCGAAATCTTAATACTTCACACTTTAAAACTGATCATTTTTTGAAATAAAGTACATTCATAATAAAAATAATACTTTTCTGGGGAATGGGCCATTCTGGGGAATGAGTTTCTGGGGAATGAACCATTCTGGGGAATGGATTTCTGGGGAATGGCATTCTGGGGAAAGGAAATTTGGGGAATGGGATTCTGGGGAGTGGGATAGAAGAGCAATTCTCTGAGATTTCAGTCATTCGATTTTTTTTTGTATTTTTTAATCCGGCTGAAACTTTTTTGGTGCCTTCGATATGCCCAAAGAAGCCATTTTGCATCATTAGTTTGTCCATATAATTTTCCATACAAATTTGGCAGCTGTCCATACAAAAATGATGTATGAAAATTCAAAAATCTGTATCTTTTGAAGGAATTTCTGGATCGATTTGGTGTCTTCGGCAAAGTTTTAGGTATGGATACGGACTACACTGAAAAAAAATGATACACGGTAAAAAAAATTTGGTAATTTTTAATTTAACTTCTTGTCACTAAAACTTGATTTGCAAAAAAACACTATTTTGATTTTTTTTATTTTTGATATGTTTTAGAGGACATAAAATGCCAACTTTTCAGAAATTTCCAGAATGGGCAAAAAATCTTTGACCAGGTTATGATTTTTTGAATCAATACTGATTTTTTCAAAAAATCGAAATTTTGGTCGCAAAAATTTTTTCAACTTCATTTTTCGATGTAAAATCGAATTTGCAATCAAAAAGTACTTCAGTGAATTTTTGATAAACTGCAGCGTTTTCAAGTTATAACCATTTTTAGGTAACTTTTTTGAAAATAGTCGCAGTTTTTCATTTTTCAAAAATAGTGCCCATGTTTGCCCACCTTTGAAATTTTTTTTTTGAAAAGCTGAGAAAATTCTCTAAATTTTGCTTTATTGAACTTTGTTGATACGACCCATAGTTGCTAAGATATTGCCATGCAAACGTTAAAAAACAGTAAAATTCATGTTTTCTAAGTCTCACCCAAACAACCCACCATTTTCTAATGTCGATATTCCAGCAACTATAAATCCGATTTAGAACGTTAAAACATGAAACATTTGTGAAATTTTCCGATCCTTCCGAAAAAAATATTTTCAAAAATTTTAAATCAAGACTAACATTTTAAATGGGCGTAATATTGAATGTTTGGCCCGTTTGAAATGTTAGTCCTGATTTAAAATTTTGGAAAGTATTTTTTTTCGAATAGATCGGAAAATTTCACGAATGTTTCATGTTTTAACATTGTAAATCGGATTTATAGTTGCTGAGATATCGACATGAGAAAATGGTGGGTTGTTTGGGTGAGACTTAGAAAACATGAATTTTCCTGTTTTTTAACGTTTGCATGGCAATATCTCAGCAACTATAGGTCGTATCAACAAAGTTCAATAAAGCAAAATTTAGAGAATTTTCTCAGCTTTTCAAAAAAAAATTTCAAGGGTGGGCAAACATGGGCACTAATTTAAAAAAATGAAAAACTGCGACTATTTTCAAAAAAGTTACCTAAAAATGGTTATAACTTGAAAACGGTGCAGTTTATCAAAAATTCACTGAAGTACTTTTTGATTGCAAATTCGATTTCACATCGAAAAATGAAGTTGAAAAAATTTTTGCGACCAAAATTTCGATTTTTTGAAAAAATCAGTGTTGATTCAAAAAATCATAACCTGGTCAAAGATTTTTTGCCCATTCTGGAAATTTCTTAAAAGTTGTCATTTTATGTCCTCTAAAACATATCAAAATTAAAAAATTCAAAATAGTGTTTTTTTGCAAATCAAGTTTTTGTGACAAAAAGTTAAATTAAAAATCACCAATTTTTTTTTTACCATGTATCTTTTTTTTCAGTGTAGTCCGTATCCATACCTACAACTTTGCCGAAGACACCAAATCGATCAAAAAATTCCTTCAAAAGATACAGATTTTTGAATTTTCACATATCATTTTTGTATGGACAGCTGCCAAATTTGTATGGAAAATTATATGGACAAACTAATGATGCAAAATGGCTTCTTTGAGCATACCGAAGGCACCAAAAAAGTTTCAGCCGGATTAAAAAATACAAAAATTAAAATTAAAGAAAAAAGACCGATTCCGTAGAGAACTGCTCAGAACTCATAACAAAATTTATCCAGCTAAATTGAGGCAATAGTTTTTCCGTGATTCGATCGTCGAAAGTTACATTTTGAAGTAAACATCTCATTATTTTATTTATTTTTTTTCAATAAAAAGGGGTGCCAGGTCAAAATTTAAAAATCTGACCAAGTACCGATAAAAATCTGAAACATTCCGGCAGAAGAAAACCTTACTATTATGTTTAGGAAAGGAAAAAGAGGATTTGAATTATTTTAAAATTTGGTTGAATCCAGATGGTTTAATTGGTTTTCGTCCTTAACCGTCTACTGCCCAATTATTTTTTCGAAATTTTTTATTTTAACCGTGTTCAGAAGTTCATTTTGAGCAACTTTTGTTCTACGAAAAACATAACTTGACCCCTAAAAAAATGACATTTCTATAAACATTTGCAAAGTCACATTAAACAAGTTAAACTTCCAAATCATAAAATTTCTGTTTTTTTTTTTTAATTTTTGGTGATTTTTTTAATTCGAATTCCGTCTAAAGGCGGAGTTGGTTTGTAGAGTGTTTAAAAAGATTTACAATAATTAAAAAAAATTAAATCAAGATTAAAATTTCAAAAGTACCAAATATTCAATATAACACCCTTTTAAAATATTAGTTTTGGTTTAAAAATTTTTGAAAATATTTTTTCGAAAAGATCGGAAAATTTCACGATTGTTTCATATTTTAACATTGTAAATTGGACCATTAGTTGCTGAGATATCGACATTAGAAAACGGTGAGTTTTTTGGGTGAGACTTAGAAAACATCAATTTTCCTGTTTTTAAACACTTTCATGGCAATATCTCAGCATCTAAGGGCTGTATCAACAAAGTTCAAAAAAGCAAAACATAGAGAATTTTCTCAGATTTTCAAAAATATCTTTTTCAAAAGTGGGAAAACATGAGCTCTAATTTAAAAAAAATAAAAACTGCTACTATTTTGAAAACAGTTACCAAAAAATGATTTTAACTGGAAAACGGTGCACTTTATCAAAACTTCACCGAAGTACTTTTTGATTGCAAATTTGATTTGACATCGAAAAATGAAGTTGAAAAATTTTTGCGACCAATATTTCGATTTTTTGGAAAAAATCAGTATTGATTAAAAAATTCATAACTCGGTCAAAGATTTTTTACCCATTCTGGACATTTCTGAAAAGTTGGCATTTGATGTCCTCTAAAACATATCAGAAAATAAAAAATAATAAAAATTGTTTTTTTGCAAATCATGTTTAGTGACAAAAAGTGAAATTAAAAATCACTAATTGTTTATACCGTGTATCATTTTTTTCAGTGTAGTCCATATCTAGCAAAAAAAATCCTTCAAAAGATACAGATTTTTGAATTTTCACATATCATTTTTGTATGGACAGCTGCCAAATTTGTATGGAAAATTAAATGAACGAACGAATAATGCAAAATGGCTTCTTTCGGCATACCGAAGGCATCAAAAAAGTTTCAGCCAGATTAAAAAATACAAAAAAATGAATGACCAAAATCTTAGAGAATTGCTTACATGCCAAATGGAAAAGCCATGAAAGTAGGTAGTAAACACCTTGATTTGAAAACACAAAGCAACGCATTCTGATTTGTCACAACACGAAGACGCTGACTAAATTTATGGGCTCGTGTAAATTGTAAAAATTCCAGGAAATAATCGCTGCTCAATGAAGTTAGTCACACGCAACTGAAATTTTTATGCATTATTTCACCGTAAAATATGACGCCATTGGAATTTTATTCATTTAAATAAGTCAAATTTAATGAGAAAAAAAGCTCCACTACTAAAAATATAACAATAAGATTCGGTTTCCTATGAAATTTTTTGCATCTGCGAGAAAATTTCACATTTTACATATTTTTCCTGGTTCTAAGTACTTCATTTGACGGTATATCAAACTGGTACACCTCAAAACACGAACAACTATCTTATCTCCCCGGAGATAATCAGTTTATCACCTTCAGGGGTATCCACCGAGACTGACCGCGCAAACCCACCCCGGTGACGATTGACTTCTGTTTGTTTGCTCAATAATTGGCCAATAAACTCCAGTTTATCAGTCCTGTCGCAAATTGCTGGAACGCAAATCTACGGGTCAGATTAAGCCTATAAAAAGCACTTGGCAAATCCCACTGGATTACCAGTTGAACCTTAAAATCGCAACAATGAAGTGCTTACTAGTCGCTACCACCCTGTTGATCGCGTCCGTCACGGCGTTCCCACAGTCCACCTCCGGCAGTTTCTACGACTACATGTGCGCCGGAGTGCTGACCGGCGTGCGCCAACATCCGGACAACTGCTTCCAGTACATCAAGTGTGACCACTTCCGGGCCGAGGTCGAGTCCTGCCCGCAGAGCCACATCTTCTCCAAGGAGAGCATCGTTTGTGTGGTCGGGAATCCGGCGACCTGCCAGGAGGGAGCCGTTGTCGAGTCGGAGGTGGAACCGGAAGTGAGCTGCGCCGAGGGCTACCTGGGCCGGATGGCCTGCCCTGGGGAGTGTGACAAGTACTACGACTGTGCCGCGGGAAGTGCCCAGCTTGAGGTTTGCCTCGAGGGTTACGTGTACTCGGAACGGTTCCGGACGTGCCTGCCCGGGTACCAGGATCTGGACGGAAGTTGCAAGCTGTACAGTGGGCTGTGAATCTGGGGCTAGGACTTTGATAAGTTTATGCTAAGTTAAAGTTTGTCAATCACAAAACACATAGTAACATAGTGGTAACATAGTGTAACGAATTAGTTTAAATACAAACGCCTAAATGTAGACAATCGTGTTTTTTTTCTCTTGAGTGTAACGCTGCGCAGTTGAATGAATTTAAGCGACTTAAGTGGGGCACTCATGAGTGACGAGAGAAAAGGGAGTGGCCAAAAACGGTTCATCTGCTACAAATTGATTTTGTCGCGTGACAGGATCTTTGACAATAAAAAGTTTTACAAAATAAGTTGCTCAGCAGCGAATTCGTAAACTGGCAAACACATGAGAATTTCGAAGAGAATCCTTCGAATTTTTGTATGATTTAGAAACCGTAAAAATCTCGAGAAACCACATTTTTTAAGGCATCTTTAAAGACAAAAAAAAACCTTTTTTGCAATCCCTCACTGGGAAATAACTCACTTGTGGTGATCCTTGCTATCAGGAAACGGGTGCTTCTTTCGGCAATTTTTCACTGAAGCAGAATACTTCGCGGAAAACCCCGAAAATGTTTCAGCCAAAGGGCACCCAGTGAGGAGCATGTGCTCAGCACAACCAGGGTCGATCGACACACGAGAAATTAAGCCTAATAGACAAATTTATCTTCTCCTGGGTCACGCTTGGGGCACGGAAAAAATCTGTTTTTGCGTCATTTCGTATTTTTAAAATGTTTTAATTTATATGGATTTTGATAATGTTTTGACAAAAAAAAATTTTCCTATATTTTCAAAACTAAAAAAAAACTTTTTCGGTACAATTTTCTTGCTGAGCCCCCCTCCCCTCATTCATAAAAAAGGGAGGGGTTCCATCTTCCCCCCAGCTGTGTGGCAGCTGCTTTTCACTTTTGTTCGGGTGCCAAAACCTAACCTCACTCTTTCACCATCTACCAGACCTCGAGGTGTTCTGGAGTTTGGAGCGTCTCGGTTGCGTTCGCCAGGGCTGTTGTCTGCGATGATGAAGGAACGTCGTCGCTTTTATTCGACCATAAATAAAGAAAGGGTTAATGTTCCGGCGACGACGGCGGCGGCAACACTTGGCCAAAGTGCACCAGCTGTTGTCCGTCTCGGTGAGGTTTTCCCAGCCGGAGGTTTCCATCGAGGTCGAGCATCTTCTCTTTGCATTTTCTTCAAGCACAGGATCAATGATAAACGGGCACGATTTTACAAAAGATGGCTTTATTGAATGGAAATGGTTGGCCCCGTTTTGGCAAATTGTCTTGGCCATTATTTTTAAATTGGGGAACTCCATAACTCTGATTTTGCTTCTCCATAGGGATCACGTGTGAACAAAAATGTTGTTCAAAGTATTGAGAATTTTTGCAAATGAAAAGTGCCAAAAAAATGATTTATTAAAGTTTTGTTTTTAATAATATATTTATCTTTATCATGAATATAAATTTATCATGAAGAAAAATTGAACTGTTAACAATCCAAATCATATCAAGCCGTTCTGTTTACCCCCATCCCAGCCCAAACTTTTGGTTTTGTTTCATTTTCTGTGTACATGGATTGTTGAAAATTATTCAATTTATTTTTCAATTTCAATTTTAATTAAATAACCCTTCCACAAGAGTAACTTTCTCCCTCCATTACTTGTCCATTTGAAACTGGACAGTTAAAAAAAAAATAACATAAAAAATGTATCCCATCATATCAAAACCCTTTTCCCTCAGCTGCGGTGGCCAATAAAAAATGGAACGGGGGAGGTAGAGACAACATAGTTTTCGGGCGCCTTCCCGAATGGTCATTAATTTTTCAACTTTCGAGGAAATAGCAGAACGGTCCAAGGTGGAAAACCATTTTTCACCACCCTCACGAGGCGAGTAGTTTCTAGCTTTCGATTCGTCGACTTTCCACGGTGACGTGACCTCTCCGGTATGCCCTGAATGGTGATTCATTAGATTTCACTCGAAGTCAGTTTTTCCCTTTGGGAGAGGTGGGAAGTTCGTATTGACTGGAGCTCATAATTCAAAAATTGATATAAATGATGAAAGTTTCGGGCGGAAATTTGCTTCGAGTTACGAGTATAACGCAATTTCGCTAATTAAAAATATTTTCAACTTTTGACTTGGAAAAGCTCAATCACATCCATTCCGAAGCTGTGAAACAAAGCGTTCCCTAATTGAACATCCCCTTCCTGGAGCCCGTAAACTGTTAACTTGGCAAAACTACTGTAACCATCCGTGGCACAAACGTGTGCTTAGGGAGAAAGACGAAATTCTCAGCAATGTCTTGACATAACGGAAATGCAGTTGACATATTTTCTCAGCTCAAGGAATTCGGAGGACTTGGGCACACGTGCCAGTTTTGCGCCAGAATGGGTATGTGTGTGTGAATATTTAGGTTGTATTTGTGCATCTCTGTATGTGTGTGCTTGCTTCTGACAACAATTTAGCGAGTCTGTCATCCTGCTGGAGTGGCAACGACGACACGGCTGTTGTGTGGAGGAGCCTTGGAATGTGACAAAAACTATCATCATGGCGATGAAATTTCTCACTTCCTTACAAGCGACGATAAGCAGAGCCTTTTGTGAGGACGAAATTCTTGGCAGGAAATCTGTGGCACCTTTTGGCGAATAGTTGAATGTTCTGGGGAAATTTTAAGATAAGATGCTTCCGTTTCGATGTGACGCGAATTATTTTAATTCGTATATCATGTTCATTTCTTGTGTCTCATTTCTTCATTTATACTTAATTCCCATTTCTTATTTCTCATTTCTCATTTCTCATTTCTCATTTCTCATTTCTCATTTCTCATTTCTCATTTCTCATTTCTCATTTCTCATTTCTCATTTCTCATTTCTCATTTCTCATTTCTCATTTCTCATTTCTCATTACTCATTTCTCATTTCTCATTTCTCATTTCTCATTTCTCATTTCTCATTTCTCATTTCTCTCTTATCTCTTATCTCTTATCTCTTATCTCTTATCTCTTATCTCTTATCTCTTATCTCTTATCTCTTATCTCTTATCTCTTATCTCTTATCTCTTATCTCTTATCTCTTATCTCTTATCTCTTATCTCTTATCTCTTATCTCTTATCTCTTATCTCTTATCTCTTATCTCTTATCTCTTATCTCTTATCTCTTATCTCTTATCTCTTATCTCTTATCTCTTATCTCTTATCTCTTATCTCTTATCTCTTATCTCTTATCTCTTATCTCTTATCTCTTATCTCTTATCGTTCCTTCTTGCAAAAATGCTACAAAATGGAACTTACGAGCCATGGACTCAACATTTGAATGAAAACAGTGTTTTAACATGTATTATTCATCTGTCCAGTTCCTTTGCAATCATTTGTTTCCAAAATATTTAAAAATGAACGATTTTTTTTCGGACAAAAAGTTTTTGTGCATTGGAATTTGATAAAAATTTAAAATATTTTTAATCCAGCCCAAACATGGTAAATATCAATGAAGAAAAATATATTTTAGATTGTTTTCAGTTGATTTGTTTTCTATTTTCATTAAAGTTTTGAAGCCATTTGAAAAAAAATTCTGCTACCTCATTTTATAATTTTGATAATAATTTTCAAAAATATTTGTAACCGCTTTAATAAAAAAGTACTATTTTTAATTTGTTAGTATTTTAATTTTTAATTTTCATATTGTGTTATTTTCTTTTTATGTTATTATTTGTGATTTGAGTTGTATTTTGTTTATTTAGACTTTTATAAAAAATTTGTTTTGTATCATTTATTCTTCGTATTAACATTCATTTGCGTTTTAATCTGATATGATGCAATTACTACATTGAACTGGTGTTTTTTTTTGCGCTCTTTACAATTGATAACATAGTTCGTAACGTATTTTGAGTCAATCATGTGGTCCAAACTTCACCCGAATCATCACAACCCAGTTATCTGCCTTATCAGTCACGAGATGTTTCAGTTGGTCCAGAAGGCAAGCCGCACTTCTCAGAACCATGAACTTGTCAATCACGGAATCACGAGTTTAGGGGGCGGACACCTCGTTATGCAACTGGCGCCACTGGAAAATCTGTTCAGCCTTTCTTATCAAACCGTATTGTGATGTCCACGTGGAGCTCGTGAACCTTCTCCATGGGGTTTCATGAGTCAACTCGGAAGATAAAGCATATTCAAATTTAGAACACCATTCAAAACAATATCTCGAGCTTTTTCAATCAAACTTTGTCACAATCTTATCGATTTGATGTGAAAATCTCGCGAGTTTCACAACTCAATAAAAGCAGCCTCCGCGGAGATCTGCTCCAACAGTCTTCTGCGAACACTTTTCGGTGATTCACCTAGTCATAACCCATCCAAGAGATGACCAACGCCGCCCTTCTGGGACTGCTGCTTCTGGCGGTGACCGCTCTGGTCAGCGGATTCCCCACCCAGCAGCACGAAGCGGACTTTTGCGACATTGCCGCACACCAGGGAATCTTCCTGGTACACCCAGATTCCTGCTCGCAGTACCAAACGTGCTACAAGGGCGACCTAATCGACGGTAGCTGCCCGGACGGTCTGTACTTTGACGTCGAAAGCCAGGGCTGTGACGAACCGGAGCGTGTCCAGTGCCACCTGGATGAGGTAGAGGAAGAAGAGGAGGAAGCGCCCGAGGAGGAGACCCCGGAAGAGGAATTACCAGAGGAGGACGAGCAGGACGATGCTGAGGAAGGTGGTAGCAGAACTGAGGCCACTCCCGCTGAAGAAGAGGATGATGAAGTGACGGATGATGAGCAGGAGGAAGAGGTTCCTGCTGAAAATGAAGATGATGAGGAAGACGACAAGGAAGACGAGGAAGAGTCGGAAACTGAAGATGGCGAGCATGATCACGATCACGATCACGATCATGACCACGATCATGACCATGACCATGACCATGACTGTCCCTGCCACGACCACGATCACGAGCATGATCATGAGCACGAAGTCGTTACCGACGGAGCCGTTCGCATGGTTACCGAAGAGGACGATACTGAAGTGATCCCGGATGACGATTCTGAAGTTCCGGAAAACAATGATGATGAGGAGGAAGAGGAGCAAACTAACGAAGAAGGTTGGTGATTACCTAACCTGTTATTTTTGAACATCTTGTAAAAAAAATCAATTACTTTCAAATTTTCAGAAGCTGCTGAAACCGAAGAGGAACAGGATGACAAACCGGAAGATAACGAAGATGAAGAAGAGGAAAAAGAAGATGACGAATCAAACGATGATGAGCAAACTCCTGACAACACGATTCCTGAAGTTGAGGAGCCAGAAGGTACCTTGAAAAAAAAACTTTTATTAGAATAGTTTTTAATATTTTTGATTTTTTTAGCTGAACCTGTTGAGGAGAACCTGTAAACAGGTTATGGTATTATAGCCAATATTTGGTTCTAATTTTAAGATTTCGTTCATTAAATAAAAACTAAAACATCTATAAACATCACTACTTTCTAGAAATTTCCAAAATCGAAACAATTATTAGAAAGTTCCCTCCAGCAAAGCCTGTTGACAACCGTCCCCGTTGTTTACCATTTCTCGGAATAACTACGCAAGCTCAGGCTTTGAGTTAATATTGACCAAACCCATTTCACTACGTGATAAAACTACCATCCCCAGCCGGAACACCTCACAGTATCGTTCCTCCCGCCGCAAAGATAATGAGGTCGTCATCACTTTCTGCGCTAGTGTCAGTTGTTTGCAGTCTGCTGCTCCACTCTCGGTGGGGGACCTGCCAGCAAGTTCCGGCTGACGCCAACACCGCGTGCCGTGGCGTCGTCTCCGGAACCATTCCTCATCCGACGGATTGCACCAGGTACTTTGTGTGCTGGCAGAGCACCGGCGTTGCCGGTCAGTGCTCCCCCAACTTTGTGTTCAACCCACGGGTGATGTTCTGCGTGCATCAGAGCCAGTACCGATGTCCGACGGAGGTCACCACCGTTGAACCGGAAGTGACCAGCTCGAGTACGGTGGAGGCTACGGACGGGACCACTCCGGGACTGTGCGTGCAAACTCCGTGGGAGGCGCACTTTTGCTGGAACCACGCGTCGGAACTGATACGGAACCCGGTCAACTGCACCCAGTACATTGACTGTGAGCGGACTCCTCAGGCGAATCAAGACTGTCCGCCGGGGAAGCTGTTCAGCTTGAGCTATCAGGATTGCTTCCCAGGAAACGAGAGGACGTGCCAGATGGAACCGCTGGCGGGGGAGTTTTGCGACGGGAAGCCAGCGGGGAGTTATGCCCACCCCTACCTGTGTAATCGGTTTGTGACCTGCTTCCGGGGAATGCCAAGGTTGGACACTTGTCCGCCGGGTTATGTGTTTGATGAGGCGAGATTGAGGTGTGTTCACGGGGATGTGCTAGAGTGTTCGTCGTTGCTGGGAGGGGATTGATTTGAACGAAATAAAATCAAATTTATTCTTGTCCTGTAGAATTGAATTTTTATAAATGACTTGAGAATTTCATCACTGCATTTAACGATGCTGCCCAAAGACAAGTTCTACTATAAGAGCCCACCGATAAGGATTTTTGTTTGAACAACCTAGATAAGAAATTCATTCAAGAAGCCAGGCCGACAAACTTTGATAAAAGAACCGGGTTGGGCAAATTAGAATATTATCAAATTATTGATCACTTAAATTAATTTTAGTGTAGTATTATTCTTTTAAAAAAACGATTGAGTCTATCAGTTTTTTTTTTTAAGTGAGAAACAGCAAATGGATAAATAGTATCAGTCCCTTGACATGCCTGATAAAAGTATTTCTCATATTTTGATCTAATTCATCCACAATCTGAAAATAATTTTTGAATTATTAAATACATTTCTTTAAAAATACATGATTATTTTTCCCTGAAACTGATTTGTATGGTCAACTTGATCAAGATTGTACAACAAATTTACATTTAAGCTTATTGTTCATAATATACATTTTATAAAATGATCAACACCATCAACAACACTGGCTCACCAGTGTAGTATATATTGCAAATAATAACACCAAGTTTAATAAAAAAATAAAAATCACATCGAAAATTAAATTAAAAAAACATATTTAAAAAAAAAGTTACTATAGAATGGTATTTTTTTCGGAAATTGCCTTTTTTGTATTTTTTACTTTTGAAGTTTTTTCCCTATGTAAATAGAAGTCATTTTGCTCATTCGTTTTTCCATTCAAGTCCATACAACGGATGTAGTGACTTGTGGTCATACAAAATGGGTGTGTAATTGTATGATAATCTGTATCTAGAATCATCGGCTTTTAAAAAAATTGTAAACTTTTTAAGACTAAAAGTTGAAATTTCAAAAAAGGTATTGTTATACAGCAATTCCATTTGAAAAAAACCTTAACCGAAAAAAAGTTCTCCGATCGGGCTGAAATTTTGTTTGGGGTTTCCTTAACCAAAATAATAAGACCCGTATTTTTTTTTGTTTGGCCATAAGGGTCACCTACATCGTGCTAGAGTGGTTGGAAAATTTTTAATTTTCGCAATTTTTCGCAAAAACCACTTTTTTTTCAAAAAATCATATCTCCACGTCATTTCATCCAGTTTTAGATGTCTTAGATGCAAAAGAATTCTCGTAATTAATGGCGCAACTTTTGATATCCAAACATGTATAAATCGTCGCTGAAATTTTAAAGTTATCCCAGTTTTAATGAAAAAAATTGTTTTCTTTTTCTCGGTTCCGTCATTTTCCTGTTTTTAAGCGTGGCGCGTCGACGCATAAAAACAGGAAAATCATATCTTGGAAACTTACGGTTCGACATCGCCAATTTTTGATATGTTAGGTGAAATTTTCCAAGAAATCTGATAAAAATATTTTCAGGCATTGGCGCTTTGATCCAAACGCGGTTAAAACATCATTTGAAGTTTTCATACGACTTTTTCCAATGTTTAGCTAGATTTTTGAAACTTCTTACTATTTTTCCCAAATAGCTAAACTTATCTCCTTTCTTTGCGTCTAAAACATCTCAAATCGCATGAAATGGCTCGGAGATGTTTTGAAAAAAGTGGTTTTTGCTAAAAATTTCGAAATTATCATTTTTTTTCGAACCACCCTAATGGCCAAATAAAAAAATATGGGTCAAATTATTTTGGCCAAGGATCCCCAGAAAAAAATTGAAGTGTTTTAAGGGACTAAAAATGCATCTTATGAGTAATAGTGCGTGATTGTGCAAAATATTGTTTAGGGGATATAATTTTCGAATATTTTTTTTTTGTAAAATTTTGAAAATCAAGACAAAAATTTTCAAAGTTTCAAAAGAAAATACAAGAATATTTATTCAGATTTTAAAATGTTTTTTCATGGTTGCTTTTCTTTTAAAAATTATGATTTTTTATCATCTTTTGTCCAATTTTTTGATATTTTCTAAAAAAAACTATTTTTTGAAAAAAATCAAACCGGATTTTGCACCATCACGCATTTACTAAAAATATCAAAAAGAAAACCAATATAAAAAAAAAATATTTTGGAAATTAAATTTTTAGTGAAATATGGATGGTATTTTTGAGGTGAGCAGAACTGATTTTTTTTTCTTCGGTACATGCTTTTTGTGAACACGTTTTCTCATACAATATTACATGCTTTTGCTCACAAAGGTGATGTGCATGCTTTTGCATGCGATTTTACCATCGGATTTTTCGCTGTGTACTTTCAGATAAAAAGAATTCCCGAGATGTTCTCTTACAACACCTAACCCGTTACGATACGTTACGCTTCGCAACCTTCCTCACCTCCGCAGATGTATCATTCCGTGTCGCGCAACATCCACGCATCATCGCGCAACACGCTGCGTCGCACCAAACTCGCTTCGTGAAATCATGAACACCATATCCCAAAAGTGGTGGGGATAACGCATCATTCGAGTGAACCCTCTCCAGAAGGATTTTCCTTGCAGGACGTGCCATAAAAATCTGGTTCACCCTCCGCTTCCCGAGCGAATCATCTGTCCTGGCAGCGTTTCTCGTCCAACAGGATTCTCCCCGCTCTATCCCTTTTGCGCTCTCTTTCTCAACAAAACCGCCTTCGCTCTCACTCAGCAGGACTACACACAACGTGGCGTTACATCGCCCTTTATCGGAGCGTTAGCCAAAACATTGCCAAAGGACGACGTCGAAAAGGGTTCAACTCGCTCTCTTCTTCGTGGTCTTCTCACGCGAGAGCGAGAGAGCGAAACTTCCGAAAAATTTTGGCTGGCCAAAAACACAACAACAATCCGGAGGGGTGAAACTAGAGCATCCGCACAATCCTGGCGCCGAGAGAGGATTTAGTAGTGTCGTGACTTTCAATCGTTGCACTGAACCTGTCCGGAACCCGCGGCCGAACGTCGTCGGAACTGTACCGCAAGAAAACTGACGTAAACAGATTGCAGGAAAGCGGGGGGTTGCGTGTTTTGTGCGACATCTGAGTGATACGGAAGAGAAGTGTGTTTTTGAGGTTAGTTTGCGAAAAGAACCCGGAAGTTCCGATTCCGGAAGTGTGAATCCCAGCGATTCCCGGAAGATTCCGAGTGATTGATGTATGTGAAAAGGTGATTTAGCGCTGTGCAAAGCGTTGAGGTGTTACTGTGACGAAAGAGTCCCGAGCGAGAGTGAGAGGGCCATACGCGGGGTGAGAGTGAGAGGGAGAGCGCGTGACACCCTTCGGTGAGAGCGGGCCAGAGAGAGGGAGACCTTCCCGGAAACAAAAGAATCGCGCGCTCGGCGACGTGTGTCCTTTCCGATGAGCGCGGACGGTTCGTCGTCCGTTCGAAAGTGACGACGAAGGGAATCGCCGAGGCAGTTTTGAAGGGAAAAAAGAAAATCAATAAATTTCATTCAAGGTTATTCACATCGGGCCAGGCAGTTGAAATAAATTTCGGCCGAGGCGAGAATAACAACAACAGAGGCCGGAAAGCGACAATCCGGAAGTATGCACTCGCTATTGAGGAAGAAATAATCTGGGACAACAAATAACAAAGCCAAAGCCTCAGGACCCGACAATCTGACCAGCCCAAAGTAGAGATCTAAGAATTCTTGGCGTGTTTTTCAACGTCGACAAATCGGGCCTCGGCTATCTTTTGGGACAAATCAGTCGACGTGACAACAATTCTTGCTGGGAAATAAATTGGACAAGGTCCAGGACGATTCTCCCAACCCGTGGACTGGGACAAAAACAAGTCAGCCCAGAAACGTCAGGATGAAAAATGTAGATTTAATTTCGGTTGGCGTCGTCGTATTTTGGGTGTGAAGATTTTTCTCTGCCCCCGGGGCCGGAGGACAAAAGCAGGTCAAATTCAAATTTTGCTTGGCGTGCACTCACGGAACAGAGCAGTAGATACTGGAGGGGGACCTGGTGCATGTTGACCCTCTGAAAGCTCCATTTGGTTTGCAGAAATCGGTCGATTTGGTGCACAGTTGTAGAGCAGGGAGACAGAGAAACGACAAGGTGGTTCGAGAATGGCTACAAGAAGTAAGTTGACCTATTTATTATTTGTGTTTGATTCTAAAAATATAAATGGTACTGATTGATTGAATTGACGGAAACGTTTTTATCACTTTTGGTTGATATGCTGAATTTCTACACACTCAACGGGGGTAAATCGGGAATATGGTTTGAATTGTCATCAGAATAGAATAGAACATTAGTTTTAAGAGCAGCTTCTAGATTGGAAACTGATGTAGGGGAAAGTGGGGAGATTTGATCCCCTTTTTTGTATCGCACATAACTCTGTCAATTTCTCACAAAACTATGAACTTTTTGCATGAATTGAAAGCTTAAACATTCAACTTTGTTTGGCTGATAAGGGTATTTCATCAGAAAAACTCTTCGAATCATGCCAAGCGTTTTAAAAAAATATTTTAAATCCGCATTTTCAAAATGTTGGGGGTAATTTGATCCCCCTTTCAACATTTTGAAGAAATCTTAAGCAAAATGTTTCTTATTCATCCAAACATTTAATTTTCTATAAGTTACAGCAATTGCACATTAAACAAATACGTTTGTGCTCAAAATATAACAAGTTTAGCATGCAAAATATTTAAAAACTTAAAATTTTCTTTTTTAGACAAAAATTGGGCATGTTTACAAAAGCTGGTAATTTTTGTTCACAAAATTTTTGAAAAGTGGTTCAAACTGCAGTAAGTAATGTACAACTATACTAAACAACACTATGTACGAAAACCCAGCCCAATTATATAATCTTGAGGCTGATTCCAGTGACTGTAAAAATGCAGGGATCAAGTCTCCCTAAACGCACTTTTTTAAACAATTCATTGTAAAAATAGTATGACGATAAATTTAACGTCAAATGCGTAAGGGTTTTGGAGTTGATATGTTTATCAAACCAACCATGTATAATTTTTTTTGAATTATTTTTGAGTGTTTTCTATACTTATAAAAACAAACAAAAAAGATCTCTTGGAAGTTTTTTGTTGCAATTTTTAGAAAAATGTGTGTAACTCAATCTAAATTTTTTTTTTTAATTTTTTGCTTTGATTTCTACAATGCACAGTGGTCCAGATCGCAAAATTAAGTGGAAAATGGATTTTCCGAAAAATGGTGACGTTTTGGAGCTTTGGTGTCTTCAGAAGAGTTGTTGCAAATGGAAAGGGGCAACTTTTGGTTTGGTTCAAAATTAGGGTGGTTCACGATTAGGGTGATTTTGAAAATCTAACTTTTCAGGAATATTTTTGGGAATTTTTTTGTCTTCTAGAAAGTTGATGGGCTTGCCAATCCAAGCAACTTTGTCGAAGACACCAAAATTTATCTCGTAATCTACGCCTTCTATGACCAAATTTATAAAAGCATCTGAGCAAACCTTCAAAAATCAGTTTTGAACGTGGCAATTCAGGGTTAACTTTTAGAGAAAAGTGATATTCGAGCACTTTTAGAGCTCTACAAAACAAACATTTTCATTTTTTGACATGTCAATTTGGACTTAAGGGTCAAAAGTTACAGCCATTTTAAGGTAAAAAAGATGCAAATTTAAAACTTAAATATCTCAAAATGGCGCAAGCCAAATTTTGAGCACTAGGTTGCATTTGAAAGAAGAGATCTAGAACTACAAACGCTGAAAAAATCTCAGGGGTGTTTTTCTTTAAACTTGAGATATTTTCATTTGAAAAAGTCTAATTTTCAAGGGAAAACCATATGGGACCACCCTAACGAAATTCGAAAATTGTCCAAATATATGTTTTTCCATGTAATTTTGCCCGCTAAATCTGAATCTGCCCTCAGAATTGAGCCAAAATGTCAACAAATCGATTTTTGGTCATATTTTGGGTTTAAATGATAATTTTACATGGAAACCCAAAATATGACCAAAAATCGATTTGTTGACATTTTGGCTCAATTCTGAGGGCAGATTCAGATTCAGCGTGCAAAATTACATGGAAAAACATATATTTGGACAATTTTCGAATTTCGTTAGGGTGGTCCCATATGGTTTTCCCTTGAAAATTAGACTTTTTCAAATGAAGATATCTCAAGTTTAAAGAAAAACACCCTGAGATTTTTCAGCGTTTGTAGTGCTAGATCTCTTCTTTCAAATGCAACCTAGTGCTTAAAATTTGGCTTGCGCCATTTTGAGATATTTAAGTTTTAAATTTGCATCTTTACCTTAAATGGCTGTAACTTTTGACCCTTAAGTCCAAATTGACATGTCAAAAATGAAAATGTTTGTTTTGTAGAGCTCTAAAAGTGCTCCGAATATCACTTTTCTCTAAAAGTTAACCCTGAATTGCCACGTTCAAAACTGATTTTGAAGGTTTGCTCAGATGCTTTTATAAATTTGGTCATAGAAGGCGTAGATTACGAGATAAATTTGGTGTCTTCGACAAAGTTGCTTGGATTGGCAAGCCCATCAACTTTTAGAAGACAAAAAATTCCCAAAAATATTCCTGAAAAGTTAGATTTTCAAAATCACCCTAATCGTGAACCACCCTAATTTTGAACCAAACCAAAAGTTGCCCCTTTCCATTTGCAACAACTCTTCTGAAGACACCAAAGCTCCAAAACGTCACCATTTTTCGGAAAATCCATTTTCCACTTAATTTTGCGATCTGGACCACTGTGCAATGAGTTTTACTCAATTTCGCACAACTTTCTAGAACAAAGCTAATAGTTTTACCCACATGCTGACGAGATACAGGCTTGGGATCAAGAGTCCTCGGTGATCAAGTCTCCCCACTCTCCCTTACTGATTTCGTTTCAACCAAACCATAACTAAAAGTAGTCGTCCTCAATCGATTTAGAAAAGATTGTGATTTGAATACAAAGTTTACAAATATGTTTAAAAGAATATAAAACGTTTTATAATGAAAATCTAATCTAATCTCTAATCTAACACTGCCATAATGCAATTCTGACTACAACTTGATCTAAAAAATGTTCAAAATTATGAAATTATTTATTAAAAATAAATAGATAATTTCCTGAACAAAAAATAGCACGCAAAAAAATCAAAACACATCTTTTAGTCTGCCCAGCACAACAAAACATAAAAAAAGCAAGTCCAGTCCAGTTTTCTAACCAATTATTCACCTATCCACACTCAAAAATAAAAGCTACGACAATGTCCATCAACCTCTTCAGTTAAGTTTCAATTAAGCCATACCTTGCGGCCAGAACCCCCCCTTCCGACGGGAACTCCGCGCCAAATCGGTGTCACTTTGCTATTCAATTGTGCCACCTTCCCCTGCTCCACCACCACCACCAACATCAGCAGCTAGTTTGTTTTCCAACCTGACAGAAACTAAAATATTGAAAATATTCCATCGGCTGGGGAGGTTCACTTTCAGTTTGCCACCCCCGCCAACTTCCTCAGAGCTGGAGTGGAAAAACCGATTGCAACGTTTGCCATTCCAATCAACTCGTTCCAGCGGGGCATGGTTAAGGCCGGAATTTGTTGATTCCGCAAACATTGCCAGATATCGGAATGGCCTGCTACACTAATAAACTCTGCCATTTTCAGTTTATTCTATCAAAATAAATACGAGTTTATTGTTCACGAAAGCGTGCTCTAGCGAAATTTATTTATTTATCTATGACACTGTGTACCTGCTGCCGCCGCCGACGGGTTTGATGAGGATTGTTCCTGGGGGGAAAAAAAGTTGGACAGGTGTGGCGGTTACGGAGACATGCCGCGCCGTGTCAATCGATTTGATTCCGCGGCAGGAGTCATGACCCTGTGAAACGCGTGACCGCCGCCATGAGTTGGTGGTATTGTGAAATTGTTTAGTAAAGCAACTAAATGGTTGAAAATTTGATTCCGGCCCGATATCGAATGCACGCGCGCTTTGAAATCCGATCCGCCAGAGCCGATTCCCATTCAATCACTGTCAGCTAGATAGTATTATCGCACAGTCATTATCTGTACGAAAAGCCTGTCGGATTAGGTCACAGCGATACAACGCAATGGGGGAATTAGCTCAACAGGTCATCGAAAATAAATTACGATTCCACGTTGCGTTACAATTTATATTCACTTAATCTAACCTAGCAGCTAGTTCTGTCCCCCGCTTCACAACTACTCGATTCAGCATTGAATACCTCATCCGATCCGCAAGCTCCTACTTGAGCGGACTCACTTTCGCAACCAACAAACAGGTGGCACACCTGCGGATGAGCATAGCTGCCATCTTCCAAGCCTTCGCAGAAGTTGTAGTCAGCATCTTCAGTGCATTGTTCTGCGTCCCCAGGAACGCACAGTTGAGTAGCTTCACTGAATACCTCCCCCTCTGGACAGCTACCAAGTGTTACGGATTCGACGGAACAAACCAAGAATCGGTCACATCTAGCGGAATCTGGAATTGGTAGTAGTCCGTCCGGTTGTCCAACACAGCGCTCGCTAAAGTCTTCACAGCTAGCGACGCTTCCCGGAACGCAACTTCCCGAGCGCTCGTCAAAAATGTGATCTGGAGAGCATGTTTCCGCACTGGGTAGTCCACCCGTACAGCGGAAGTACTCCGCACACAAGTCCGGGTACGGTAGCAGGGAATCGTCTTCTTGATCGGTGCAGAGGTTGGTACACGCCGCGGCGTCACCCACCACGCACTGTCCCAGTTCAGCTATGAAAACCGTTCCTTCCTGGCATGTTCCAACGGAAGTAACTTCGCTGGAACATTCCAGGTATAAGGAGCACTGACTCGCACCGGGGAACTCAAGCCGACCGTCCGGTTGGTCGACGCAGCGATCGCTGAAATCTTCGCAAGTGTCCGCACTTCCTGGTACGCAGGTCGTTTCGATGAAGATGTTACCGATTAAGCATGATTCCGCGATTGGTAGTCCTTCGCTGCAACGGTAGTATTCCACACAAGAGCTGGGATTCTCTAGCATTACGTTGTTTTCTTGTTCCGTGCAGATGTTGGTGCATGCCTCGGTATCTCCTGGAACGCAACCCTGAAGTTCTTGTACGAAAACGTTATCCGTAGGACATTCCAAAGCAGTCATCCGTTCGGATTCACACTGGATATAGCGAGTGCATGATGAAGAATCTTCAAACAATCCGTCCTCTCGACCTTCACAAAGATTTTCAACCGGAAGGCAGTCGTTGATGTCACCAGGAACACACTCCAACGAATCCCGATCTACAATCTCACCTTCCGGACACGACTCCACCGTAGCAGATCCCTCTTCACAAACAATCAGCACATCACACCTCCCTGGATGAGCTAGCACGATATCGAAATCCTCCGGACAAACATCCTCAAAAGCCTCGCAGCTTTCCTCATCCCCCGGAACGCAGTCAAGAAACTGCGGCCGCAGCACCGCACCCGCTGGACAGCTACCCACCAGCGCTTCCCGGTTCTGACAAACCACAAACCGCTCGCAGTCGAACCCTTCCGGGTGGGGATAGCGGAGCCCGTCGAACTTGTTCTCGCACATGGTCTCCAGCGGATCCGGCTGGCAGGTTTCCAAGTCTCCCGGGGTGCAAACGCGGGCCGCCGGATCGAAGATGTGCCCGAGCGGGCACAGATGGCTGGAGACCTGCTCGTTGGAGCACTGGTAGAAGCCGTGGCATAGGTTGGGATGGGGGAAGAGTCCGTCTGAACGGGTAGAGCATGACAGTGCTTCGCACTGTTCGGTATCGCCGGGGATGCACTTTTGATCGAGGGTGGAAAAGATTTCTCCTGGAGTACAGAGAAGGATTAGGGCTTTCTCGTTCTGGCAGTACACAAACTGGTTACAGCTGGGATGAGCTATACGGTCATCGAATTTTCCTTGGCAGATCTGGTCGAACGATTCGCACGTTTCGAACAGTCCGGGAACACAGTTGAGACTTCCCGGTTGGACGATGTGATGCTCGGGGCAGGGCTCTTCTAGCGCGGCAGTTCCGTTGCACCGGATGAGCTGTGAGCAATCTTCCGGATGTGGGAATATGACCCCGTACGGCGAATCGTGACACATGTCTGCTATGGGAGCGGCTTCACATGTATCTGCGTCACCAGGGATGCAGAACTGCATATCTTGACGGAAGATCTTGCCAGTTGGACAGACGCGAACGTTAGCTACACCTCCGAAGCACTCAACGAAATACCTGCAACCGTCGGGATGAACCAGCTGCTCGTAGTTACCACGATTTGCGCACATTCCGTCCAGCGTTTGACAGGTGGTTCGAGTTCCGGGAACGCAGAATCCGTCACGGAAGATTTGACCGTCCGGGCAGGGCGTTACGTCAGGTATTCCACCTACACACTTGATGAACGATCCACACTCTTCCGGATGTGCAACGTACCCGTCGTTTCTTCCATCGCAAACCTCACTCACCGGACGCGGTTCACAGTCCTCTCCAGCGATGCAGTTGCCTACATTCGGTTGATACATTTCCTGGAACCCGCAGCTGAACAGCAGTGCCGTCTGGTTGTCGCACTGGATAAACGACTCGCAGAAATCCGGATGTCTAAACCGACTGTACGGTCCACTCCGGCACAAATGCTCGTACGTTTCACACGACGCGACACTTCCTATAACGCAACGCTGATCCTCCTCCGAGAAGATGAACCCAACCGGACAGTAGTTCACATTAGCTCGCTCTTCATCGCAATTAATATACCGCTCGCAATAGCCCGGATACACGATCGGACCATTTCCGAGGCCAAAGCAAGCCTCAGCCGGATCCCACACGGTGCAGGTTTCGCGATTGCCCAGCACACAGGCCGCCTCCTGTTGGCGCCAGATCTCGTCCTCGCGGCACTCGATGTCCATCGGTTGGCCGTCGTTGCAGAACACGAACCGGCCGCAGTCGGCCTCGTTGGCGAAGAACGCGAACGATACCCGCGCGCAACGGGCTTCCGCATCCGGCGGGGTTTGAGCGCGGGTTAGGAGCAGCAGGGTGGTCACGAGGAATGCCGCGAACCACATGGTTAGGTGTGAAATGGTTGACTGGTTTGGTGGAACTGCGATTGGTACGGATTTATACAGGTGGGGTATTTTCTTATCAATTTTGGGTTATGATAATAGCTCCAATCACAGCTGTTTTGACGGCCGAATATCAAATCCGCTTCGGCCGTCAATGAACGATGTCTGTTATCAGTTTAATCGTTTGATTGAACGGAACTAAGATTTAGATAGAATGGATTTTTGAACGACTGTGGACCAATACAGACATTTTTAGGAAGTGGCGTCTTTTGGAGATACTGCCAACGCACTCGTTCCCGGATACCAACAACCTTACGTAAGACAGGACAGGACAAGAGCGATTTCAACTCCGATTCTTCGTCCTTAACAATTGTTTATTCCAAAGTCTCAAGCTTTGACTCCTTAGCTCTAGACGTAACAACACCAATCAACAAAGCACGCATTTCATTCTCAAGTCATCCCAACAACGGTCCCCCTCCTCCGCAGATATCTGCCAACATCGTTAACTACTCGGAAGTCTCGGTTTAAACTTTGTTTACCATCCTGCCATCAGCAACAGCACCATCAGCGGTCGTTTCGAAATTCCACTCTGAGGCTAAGATTAAACGACACCCCGATGAAATTCCAGCCTGCCCAAGACCCGGCCCGACGACAACGACTTCAGGAGGCCTTAGAAAGCCGACCCGAGTTGGTCAGGAAATGAAGTTACAACAATTAATACAATATTAACAGCAATTGATGATAATTATGCGGTTTCGGCGCCGGAGAGTCTGGCTTTCTCGCACCGGACGAGATTGATAAAGTTTGATAAGGTCGATGAAATGTTAATTAAACGAGCTTCTGCTTAGGCGGCTGGAGTGACCGTTTGGAAGGGCAAGATTCGCCCTGGTTTCTCCAAAGTGCAGTTACATTTTACGATGGTTACGTTTCGACAACCGAAACTGTACGCCTTCCGTCACGCCCTAGATAGCACCGTCCAGCGCGCTACCTTAAAAGGTCACCTTAATCCCAGCGGCACTCCGTCAATCATCATCATTTACCCTGTGCCTCCGTTTTATCTCTGCCCAGGAGTGGAAACGCCAGCCCCGTGTTCCGGGCTTTGGTGACACGAAAATGGAACTTTGTCGATGGTATCGATGGTGGGAGAAGAGGGTGAGGGAGATGGAAAGTTTCGTAACAGGTTTTCCGGAGATGCTGAACCTGTGCTGCTGCTGCTGACTGCCGCAAGGGGTGATTTTATGAAAATCGATATCGAAGCATAATGGATCTTCCGTGTTAATGGGCAGAGTGATGGAAGAGATGAGGGGGAGGGGAATTGGGTGAAGCTGTGGAATATGGATTTTTGAAGCAGGGAAATGACGTGATATGAAGTGAAAATACTGAATAAGAGAAATACTGGTTATTGCGTCAAAGGAACTTCCTACACCCAAAGGAAAAATATATCTCAAAATCTGCAACATTGCATTTGCTGCAGAAAATGTCATATTTTATAACATTTTTTGCAGCAAGCCCGTAGATCATTTTTGCCCGCGTGTAAAAATTTCAGCGATCTGCAGTTCTCACCAACACATGTAATGCTGGCCCGTCCCCGAGCAACACTCCAAAGAGAAGCATATGTTGGTGCTCTTTCACTCAATTTTCATCAAGCGTCCATGGCGCGGTGGTAGCGTGTCGGATCAATAACCAAGAAGTTGATGGTTCAATCCCCGTACTGTTAAGGGTTTTTTTTGTGAAATACAACCAAAAAGCCGTCGGTAATGTCGATAATTGTCGGTAACGGGCAAAAATGTCATACTCCTATATCGCAAAAAATGCATGAGGACAGATTTCATGCAGATTCTGATATACTTTCATGCCGCCATGCATCAAAATCATGCGACTGCCAGTTGGGTGTAGAAAAAAATAATCATGATAATGTTAATATCAAATTGTTCAATAGATTTATGATTAACTATTATTGAGTAACTTGCTCTATCTGTAATACTTCCAATTCAACTTCCAAATTCTTAAATTTCTAGGCCTTGTATTTTTTTTAATTAAGTAAAAAAAATTAATATATATTCATCTGGTAGTTGATTATTTTTTATGTCAGGTGAAATATATAGTTTTACCTTGCATAATGTGTAATATTACCACTTTCTATGAGTACTTCCACTTCCACTTTTTCCTTTTTACATGGTTATATTACATCTGGGAATAAGTACATTTTTTATGTCAGAAAAAAAGTGTAAATTTTCCACTTTTTCGTGGTAATCCTTATTTCAGTTTAAATTGAGGTAATATTACATCTTAATAGAGGTAATATCAAACTATCATTTTTTACACCTTTCAAATTTACACATTTCTCATCTTTGTACTCCAACAAAATTCAGAATGTCTACTGTAAAATTAGAACACATTTCTTCCCCTTTATGATATTTTGAAAGATAGACAAAACTCGATCTTAAGCAACCAAAAGCATCCATTTTGGTCAAATCAAGCAAAATTAATATGATTTTTAAGAAAAAAAATAGAAGTAAAATGACTACGTTTCAGTGAACATTTAGAGTTTAAATTAAATAAGGTACACAGTAAAAAATTATATAAATTTGGATAATGTAATTTTGGAAAGATGAATATAACTTCTTTAATGATGTAATTTTACCTCAATTTTGACTGAAAAAGTAACACTACACCAAATAAGTGGTGAAGTTACACATTTTCAAAGTTAAAATTACACATTTTTTTCTGACATAAAAGATGTACCCCTTCCGAGATGTGACCCTTAAGAAGAGGTGTACATTCACTAAAAAAAGTAATATCAACCATTCTTTGAGGTAAAACTACATCTTAGAATGGGTACATCTTTCATTAACTTTTGTGTCAAAATGTGAAATTTATAAGCCGATGACAATTTCATCAGTTTCTAATGTAAAATTGTACATTTTTTTTTACTCAACACCTTAAAACACTCCCAGATGTAATATTACCAACATTTTTTAAAGTATAAATCAATCTTAAACTGACAGCAGGAAGGTTCATCATATTTTCAAGACAATAATATTAATTTAAATTTTTAACTTTGAAACCAGTTTCAAAATTCTTCTCCATTTTCTTTTTCATTAATATTTTTTTATTTTTTTATTTTTGAAATACTGTAAACATGGCAGAAAAAAACTCGAAACTACTACTATTTTTCATATCTGAAATTGAAAAGAGAGTCAAACATATTTTTTTTAAATCAAAAATACATTTTAATTAAGAAAACAGCATCTTATTCCATCGTGCATCTAATGCTGCCATATCAGCAGTTAAACGTTCAGTTACAGCTCATAAAAAGCGTTTTCAACTGAAATCGAGTGAGAAATAGTTCAATAGAAAGTGAGCAAGCAAGTTGCTATCAAAAGTTTCACAAAACAAATTGTTTAAATAGTGAAAATCTGCAATTTAGATGGAGTTAGGAGCGAGTCCAAACATACGAGAATTTCCCCTACTGATAAATTATCTTTCTAAATCACAAGTTTCTAGTAGCAAATATTGGAACCGAATAAAAATTTTTTTTTTCGAGGTTTCAAGTTTTGAGTAGAACAAGTTTCCTAAGAAAATATTGAAAATGTCTTCGCAAGGTTTTTTACCACCCTTTCCCTAGATTTGAAGATTTGAAACAAACAATTTCTATGCTACCAAGTCAGTATCTGAAACTTTTATAGTTGTAAGGAAAATCCAAACCTCTAAACGAGCACAAATGAAACAAAATTGTAACATGCTATCTCGAAAAATAAAAAATAAATTAATAAAAAAAATATTGAAAATGTTAATAGAGCAATTCCACCTCGAATCAGGAATTTTTCTCGTGCTTTTGTACCCGACCCTCTCCGATTACAATGAAACTTTTTAGACATGTTATCCTAGGCCTATATAAGCCATCTTTGTGTAAATGGAACCAGTTGCACTCGATAATGACATTTGAGAAGGGCATAAGGGTTTTAAATATGTTTGTATTTTGTAAATTAAATATTGCCGTATCTCTAAGCCGTTACATCGTATCAAAAAGTGGTCAAAGACAAAATTGTAGGAAATAAGACGAGCTTTTTGAAAAAAAACGGAAAGAAAAATACACGCCAATTCTATAAGATTTTTCAGTTTAAAAATTTAATTTTAAGGTGATGTCACGATTATTTTTCGTTCAATTTTTTTGTGAAAATAGCCAAAAATGTGACATAAAGTCACACGAAAAATGCAGGATGGTATGTCTCTTTTAAAAAAATACAAAAATCATTTAATGAAACTGTTTCTTTGAAATGTGGTCTAAACGTCAAAACTTTCAATAACCGATAATGGGAATCAATTTTCCAAACATTTTTACACAGTAGTCTCCATATTGGTCATTGTCCTATATCCAACCCTTGTGAAGATACAGCGGTTTCAAAAATAAAAATGCTGAAAAAATGTTTTTTTTTTTGTGGTTTTTGGCAAGTTCTATATGACAGACTTGATTTTTCAGTCTCGTAAATATTTTTACCGGAAAGCTCGTCCAATTTCCCATAAGTTTGTCTTTGACAGCTTTCTAATTTGACTCGTATAAATATTTACGTAAGCTTATTTACCATCCATGTTTGTACCACACTGAATAAAATATTCTATTTTCAGTTTTGAGCAATGTTATTATGCTTATATCTGTAGGCCCATATATTCAATTGAAATGCTGTCAAAGACAAACTTATAGAAAATTGGGCGAGCTTTCCTGTAAACATATTTACGAGACTGAAAATTCAAATCTGTCGTATAGAAATTGCCATAAAAAACTAAAAAACCCATTTTTCAACATTTTTATTTTTTTAAATCGCTGTATCTTCACAAGTATTGGATAAAGAACAATGATCAATATGAAGACTTTTATGTAAAATTGTCTGGAAAATTGATTCCCACTATCAGTTATTGAAAATGTTTAAGTTTAGACCACTTTTCAAAAAAAAAAAAACAGTTTTAGTAAATGATTTTTGTATTTTTTTTAGGAAAGCCATACCATCCTGCATTTTTCGTGAGTCTTTTTGTCACAGTTTAGGCTATTTTCACAAAAATTTTGAACGAAAAAAAATCGTGACATCACCTTAAAATTTAACTTTTAAGCTTAAAAATTTAAAAATCTCATAGAATTGGCGTGTACTTTTCTTTCAGTGTTTTTTTTTGCAAAAGAGCAGTTCTCTCAGATTTCGGTCATTCGTTTTTTTTTTGTATTTTTTAATCCGAATGAAACTTTTTTGGTGCCTTCGGTATGCCCAAAGGAGCCATTTTGCATCATTAGTTTGTCCATATAATTTTCCATACAAATTTGGCAGCTGGCCATACAAAAATGATGTATGAAAATTCAAAAATCTTTTAAAGGAATTTTTTGATCGATTTTGTGTCTTCAGCAAAGTTGTAGGTATGGATATGGTCTACACTGAAAAAAATGATACACGGTTAAAAAAATTTTGGTGATTTTTTATTTAACTTTTTGTCACTAAAACTTGATTTGCAAAAAACACTATTTATATTTTTTTGATATGTTTTAGAGGACATCAAATGCCAGATTTTCAGAAATTTCCAGGTTGTGCCAAAAATCTTTGAGCGAGTTATGAATTTTTGAATCAATACTGATTTTATCAAAAAATCAAAAAATTGGTCGCAAAAATTTTTCAACTTTATTTTTCCATGTTAAATTAAATTTGCAATCAAAAAGTATTTCAGTGAAATTTTGACAAATTGCCCTGTTTTCAAGTTAAATCAATTTTTAGGTGACTTTTTTGAAAATAGTCGAAGTTTTAGTTTTAGTGCACTTGTTTGCCTACCTTTGAAAAAATATTTTTGAAAAGTTGAGAAAATTCTCTATATTTTGCATTTTTGAACTTTGTTGATACGACCCTTAGTTGCTGAGATATTGCCATGCAAAGGTTTAAAAACAGGAAAATTGATGTTTTCTAAGTCCCACCCAAGCAACACACCATTTTCTAATGCCAAATATCTCAGCAACTAATGGTCCGATTTTCAATGTTAAAATATGAAACATTTGTGAAATTTTTCGATCTTTTCGAAAAAAATATTTTTAAAATTTTTAAACCAAGACTAAGATTTTTAAAGGGCGTTATTAAATCATTATCATTTTTTTAAACTATTGGTTGAGTCATTCGTTCAACTCACTTCAACTTCAACTTCGTCTTTTACATGAACTTTTGCTAATATTAAAATTCAAAGGAACTCAAAATGCTGCAGCTCTCCCAAAACAAGCTCAATGTAATAAGGGAAATAAATATTTATTTGATGCAACTTTTTTCTCTCTTCAAAACAACTCTTCAAAAATCCAAAAATACACCCACCAAAAAAAGATGAACCGAAAAGTCCGTTCATAAATTATTCACCAATCCATCCAGTGCTTGATTAAACTTTGGCAAACTAAAACCCCGTCACCGCGAAGCGTTCTCAGGAGTGCCATTTTTCGCTTTCCAATCCGTTCCGAACGCCTAAATCGGGATATAAAATTCATAGAAACAATCAACTATTCATGCCGTGTTCGCTCCTCGTCCAGCGCTTGGTCCAAACTTTCCCTCCCAAAAGAATATAAAAATAGTTGTTTTTTTTTTTTGGTGAAAATCGAGGTTTCCCAGTCCGCAGCAAAACAACCTCATCTCCACACTCTGATGGGTTATTAAGTTAATTACTTAAACTGGGATGAACTGAGATTTTTTTGCCCGCCGCCTGACAATCTTGGTCGGAACGAAGAAGCGACCGCCGACGACAACGGACGGATGGCAGCCCGGTTTAATCTGGGTCAGTGTGACATCCTAATTGGTGACCAGTGTCCACTAATCTCTGCTTTGGACGCTTGATTTAACCGATGTCGGCCACCAGAAGGTTGTCGTGTATGAGCTGGGTGGATTTGAAGGAAAAAACTAGAGCGAGTTGTGAGGAACAGTGTTGCCAGAATTTTGTAATTTTACTTTATTTTAAATTTGAACAAACGTGATTTTTAGTTTTAAAGGTTACAATCAAATGAAAAATCTTACATAAATCTGACAACCCTGGTCAACCACAAACGAGAAAAAAAAATCAGGGTAGCCAGTCAGGACTGGACAAGTTGTCTGTTCTCTACGAAAGAAGGGGCCAACCCATATCAGATTGCATGTGAGCTTGTCTCCCGGCTGTCTACCGTGCTGGCAGTCCTGCCCTCTATCCTGGTCATCCTGGAAGCAGAAATATAAACAAAAGTTGACTCATGGTGTGGAGACCAAAAATCCTTCATTTCGGGAAGCGCGATGGCCGCGTGCTGCTGCCGGACGTTCATATAAAATGATAATAATTAATTAAACGCTTGTCCGAACCATCTGACACATTAATTATTATCATGTGAGCAAGTGTGGGTGTATCAGTGTGTCACGGTGTCAACCGTCAAGGGAGTCAAAAATATAGGGGAGAGTGGGATGACGGGGTTTAATTTTTTTGCAGATGCCGATTCCGTTTAAAAACAACTTAATTTTCCTGTCATTCGATAGTGAAGACATAGTTTTATCATCAGTTGCAGAATAACATTCCTAAAAAGTTCCTTGTAGTGTTTTTTTTGGAATTAAATTTAAAAAAAAATTGCAACTCGTTGCTAAACTCGATTTTTTCAACACTCGTCGTATTGATACATTTCGGCAAAGGTTCATTTTGCTACTTGTTACATAAAACATTATTTTTCATTGAAGATAACAGGGAGGAATGTTGACAGGAAAAGTAAAAACAATTCTGTAAGCATTTTTCGTGACTTAAGCGTTTAAAATAAAACAGAAAAAAATCACGTCTTTCAATAAATCGGTGAAGAAAACATTTCACTTTTAAAGCCTGAAAGCGTAATTTTTTTCTGGCTGAAACTATTTGGCTAAAGTCGTATGACCATATCAGTCTCTTTACAATTCATGAATGTTCATACCATTAAACAAAATTACTTGGGTATTTGTTAAAGAGTAATCCTCTATAGAGTAGTTGATTTTTGAAAATTTGTTTGTTTCTTAGATACTTTCCAAAACAACATGTTTTTTAAGTACGCTAGAACATATTGAAAATTCAACATTTAAAATTTAATCATGTTTTGGGAATTCAATCTAATTCCATTGCAAATTTTGTTTTTTAGTTCCCTCAAAAAAAATCTTAAAAATCAGGAGGGAAATACATAATTGCCAAAAATAAAACAAACCATTTTCATGGAAAAGAAAACTGGTAGAACGATATTAAACCATACAGAATACATTGCATAATGTTTATTTTTATACTTTCCATTAAAATTAATACAATCTTTTTTTTAACAAATTTAGAGTTTTGTGTCAACAGACGAATAAGTCTTAGAAAAAAAAATATAAATTCATTGATATTTATGTTTGATTTTTTTTTCACAAAAAAATAAATATTTCTTGTAAAAATATAAATAAAATACATTCAAATCATGATTACAATTAAAATGAGGCATTTTTTTAAATTTAGCTCTTTTTATAGTTATGACTAATTTTGTTTTTAACTGAAAAATTTCACAAAAATTTTAATTTGTGTTCATTCCAAATATTTTTTTTTGTTAAGAATGCTTTCTGAAAAATAAGTTACGAAAATTGCTTTCCGCATAATTGATCGACGCCACCAACATCATTAGCACAGCCGACAACAGTTATCCAAACTGCGAACAAAGCTAAACTTCGTTTATCTCGCGATTAAAGCAAGTAGCTCGATTAATGCTCAATAAGCAAAACCTCAGTACCTCATGTGTGAGGCTCTGGGGGACTTTTGATTACTACAAAATCAGAACGTTTTGGACAGTCAAACCTAACGCTTTAGCGTAATCAATTAAGAGAAAACTCCTTATTTCTAATCTAATCTAATCTAATCTAATCGAACACAAACGCAGCCAGTCCGATGAAAGCATGATGGAAAGTCTTGTGATTAGATTACGCCCAAGCACTTTTCTTGTCAATATTAATAATTGCAGTACATCCGAGAACATCCGAAAATGTATTATAAAAATTAAAGCGGGCAGCCCTACTGCGTTGTGTTTGCCTCAGAGAGGATTCTGAGAACGGATCACATTTCACAGAATCTACAGGGGAGGAAGGATGCGTGGACATACCGTACCAAACACTCCGAATCAGTTAGGTGTGGTGTGTTAGTGTAAATTTGGCAGATAATTATATTTTTAGGGAGGAATTGGAACTGGGTAAATGGGAATTTGGGAATGGGAAAGAAGGTGAGGGGTAGGAGGGATATTTAATTTATAGTATAATAATATAGGGGAATATAATCATCTAGTAAATAATTATGGAAAGCTCTCACCAAGAAACAGCAAATCTTCAAAAGACACAACCAGATGGTTTACCAATCGTCAGCTCCTAGGTTCTTCTTAAGAGACAAGCCGATAGAAATACGTGGAAGTGATCCTTTTGCTATGATCTTTCCTATGTATATAGGACCCTTTTTCACTGAAAAAAAAACTCTGGATGTATAAGCAATGAAGTTCATGAAAGCGAATGTTTAAAAAACAGAAAAATTTATCACCATTTTTGTCAAAAAATAATTGTTTAAAAAAAACGTAGGTAGCCATGAAAACAAAGACCGTTTGCTGGTTTTTGCAAATGTCAAACATTTAAATTCCAAATAATGAAAAGAAACCATGATTTTTTCTCATAATGGAATTTTCTCACCGGGATTTGGGTACACGGTCCTTATCAACGACCGCAACGAAGATTTTCCAAGATTTTCTTGCCATTTGCGCGATTGTGGCTCCAACCCAGCTAAGCGACGTTGTACGTGGTGATTAGAACTCGGATTAATCCTGGAAGCAGAACACGCTAGTTGCAGTTCAGTTCAGCTCGAAGCTAAAATATAGATTTTTATTAGCGGCCGTCCTCGGCTAAGAAAGATAGAGAATAGTTACATTTAGTGTCCGTTTATAATTCTAACCACTACAGAACGAACTCTTATTTGTAAGCAACCCAATAGATGTGCTGAAATTTCTATCGATTATAATAAATTCAAGTAAATTATAAGTAATAAGTCCACCTTAATTGTACACGTCTACCGTTGAAGAGATTGCTAATAGACTGATGTCAGAAAAGGCTGACGGAGCGAATTTGAACTTGACGTTCCTTGACCATCTATCAAATGTGACAAATCGAACTAATGTACTCAACAGTTGGCTCCCGTGTCGACGAGGGATACCTACTGCACCGATTGCTCTTAACAGACGTCTTCCCGTAAAAGCAGGAGATCAGCAACGGCACCTGGTTCTGCCAAATCCACACAAGGAATCGAAACCCGGATATATCCACCATCTTCACCTTTTCCACTGCCACTCACAAGATCCTCCAGAACTAGCCGATAAGACTTTGATAGAAATCCTCAGAAGCATTGGTGTCTACCCGTAGCTGCTACTTCGTTATTGACCAGGACCCCCAAACATTGCTCCGTAGACCACAGATGAAAAGTAGGAACCAATCATCATCCCTTCGCAATTTTCAAAAGTCCCTATCGTACTGATCAATACCGACGCCGGCCACGACCAGTGGTAAGACACGGGGAAGTGGATGGGAATGTTAGCCGATACTTGAGTGATGGGACCGCCAAATCGGCTGCGTCTCTGACAAAGTATCACATGAGTTTTGAGGGGTTAGTAAGATGGGTATGAGGTCAGCGTTCACTGTGGTAGGTGATGCGACCATAAGCAATTTGTTTATCGGTTGAAATTTTAAAAATCTTAGGCAGCCGGCTGCGGAAAGATAGCTATCTAGGGATTTAAATATAGTATTTATTCGACCACGATTCTCCAGAAATTATCCGTCGGCGTGCCTTCCGATCAACGGTGATATAGGAAGGGCTTCATTCATTAAAATTATGTTATATCATGAGCCTTAAAACATATTCGTCGACGTGCCTTCCGATCCTCGATGATATGGAAAGGAATTAATCCAGCAATACGACTTGCTTGTCTCAATAAACATAAATCGGATCGTTTCTATCGAAAACTATATAAAATGACTTGTAAAATGAACAAAAAAAAACTCATCGTTCAACGAACGCGCGAACTAAAAAAATGAAAAAAGAAGAAGAAGAAAACCAATCACCCCATGTACACAAATAGCGACACAAAAGAGACGAAAATAATACGAAAAAGCAAGACTGCGCGTCCCCACAGGCACCGCACTTCTGATGCCATTGTTTAATTATAATGACCAATCACCCCATGCACTCGAACAGCGACACAAAAGAGACGGAAAATAACACGAAAAAACAGGACTGCGCGTCCCCACAGACACAGCATTACTCCTTTGATAGAAATCCTCAGAAGACGTCAAAAAAAAAAACGCGGACCGAAAATTCAAACCCGAAGACATTTTAATCCTTATTTAGATTTTTCCAGCAGTGATTTTTTTTGTTCTTATCACCATGTACAACTTTGCAGAAGACACCGAAATTGTATGAACGAATCAATGAATCAAAATGTTTTTAGTCCCTCAAATGGGTTTCAGCCAAATCAAAAATACGAGTGAAATCCATTCCAGTGTTCGTAGAAAATGGCTTTTTGGAAAATTTTAAGCTAACAGCCTTTAATTCTCAGTGACCTACAAATGATAAAATATTATTATTGAAACTCAAAATAACTACCAAATTATGAAATAAATAAATTATAGAATTGCTTTAAACTGATCACTATTTAAGTACTTCGACATAAATGTGTTTTCTTTACAGTGGAAATATTTTATGAAAAAAGGCTTTAAAAAATTCAAAAAATGATCATAATTTTACGCATCTTCTTTTTATAATTTGCTATGGTATAAAATTTCTATCACATATTGTAATTGGTTCTCATTCTTTTTGACATATGCCAAATTCTTGATAAAATTTAATTTGCAATGAATAAATTTTTTGAATGCTTGTGAAACTAATTTAGATGCTCGTTTTTTTTAAATTAAAAAAATAAAATATTTTGATTGAATGAAATGTATTATGGGAAGAAGATAAATTTAATGCCAATGAAATATTTTTCAAAAATTCTGTTAGTTACTTTAAATTAAGTGAAAATGATTATTATTAATTATAAATTATTCCAATATTTCGTATCAATTTTCAGACATCAAAATTCCCTCAGCTAAAGTTTCTGCAGTTTATCTTTGTTTTTTATTGCTGAGTTTTTTTTTTTCATTTTTTAGTTGTTTTTGTTTCACATACATCTAGATTTATTTTACAACTCTATCAATCAAAATAGTAACAGATCCCCATTGACCCCTATATCTTCTAGGTTCAATCGCTCGCATCGTCGGGGCGGTCGCGTTAAACAAGAGTAATGTCCTGTTTCTTCTTTTTTTCGCGCCACACAGCCTCCATGTTTATCCTTTTTTCTTCTCCTCGATCTCGAAGCCATCCTCTCCTTTCCGGTTGACACCCAGCCTACCCAGCCTGCTGGTTGTTTGTCCTTCTTCGGGCCCATTTCAGCAGCCGCACGTCTTTGGTCTTTTGGACTTGTTTTTGTCACTTTTTTTTTTGGTCATGTTTTTTTGTTGTCGCCATTGCACAACCACCATCCACCCACTTTGTGTTTGTGTGTGTGTGCTACATTTGTGTCACACTGAGCCTGTTTTTCTGGTCGCCGTCCGTCCTTCCCGGAAAAGCGGACCTGACCTGATGTCGTCCTGACAGCGCCTCAGCCGGGATGAAAAGCCACACGGAAAACCAGCCGCAGCTCGTCGCCGTCGTCGTCGTCGTCGTGTTTTGCCTCATGTTTACATTGAAATGTGTTTGTACGTGTTTATCTGCGTTTTGTTGCCCCGGTGGCGAAATTTGTGCTTTGTTTGCTTCTTTTTTTCTTCAGTTTCTTCTTGACGGTGGGTTTTTTATATCAACTTTTTCTGTGTGTTTTTGCACGGGTGAACATAACTCTTGTTGGTGGCGATTCTTGGCGGTTTTTCGAGTGAAAAATTGCGCCAACGATGGGCGAGACGTTTTTGGAATTTTTAAAATAAACAACTTGGGCGCAGGCTTGAGTTGGTGGTTGCACGTGGTAGCAGCTGTATTGTGTACTGAAATTGCTTGGGTGCAGAGGGCACGTGTGCCGTAAGATTACTTGAAGTGAACAATAATTTCAAAGGCTTAAAGTCAAAGTGATCTTATTTTGATAAATTTGATCAAACATGTCAAACAAAATTACACACAATCGATTAAGAATAAAAAGACCACTCTTCGAAAAAGACGTTTACATCTAAAAATATATTTTTATGAATTTTGAATATCTTTTCTGATTTTTTCACAGAACCATAACTGAATTCATGCATTTAACACTTGATCAATTCTTTACGAAATAAACTGATTTCGTGCGTTTTTATTTTGTATATTTTTTTTTTGGCTACAACCTTCGAGGGGGGCCTTCGCTTTGACTAAAGAAGCCATTTTATGTCATTTGGTTCACCCATACAAGGCTCCAAACAATTTTGGCAGCTGTTTGTACACAAATAGTATGTAGTTATTTTTTTTATATGTTTTTGCATAGAAATGTATGAAAAATATTTGGCCTTTGATGATTTTATTTTCTAGTACCAATATCTCTGAAGCTTGTGTTTTTTTCTGATCCACCAGAAACAAATATTTTGAATTAAAACTATCATTTCGAGAAGGTCAAATATTCAATATTACGACTTTTTGAAATGCTAAAGTAAGGGATGACCTTTGAAAAATTTCACGGATTATCGAATATTCGGATAATCAGATCACAGTAGAGGTCTCATATTTGGCATGAGTTCATCTCATGTATAGACAAACAAACGCTGAATCGCAGTAATTTTGAGTTTTTGACCCAGAAGGGGGGTAACCGTATAAATTAGAGCAACACATGTCTCATGGTGAGAAACATTGGAAAGTGATAAACATTGAATAAAGAAGTTGATTAGCGAAAAAATTGTGCACTGTATTCCGCCGGGGAATTGAACCCCGTTCTATCTCATACCGTAAGAACGCATCACCGATCTGCCAACGGAACCAAACCACCGTGCTGAGAGGCGACCTCTTAGAACGTGATCTGTTTCTACTGGGTAATCGTATGACATTTGTTCCATGTCTCCGACGCAACCATAACACCAATTCTTTCGCTCTTCTATTATGTGGGTAATTCTCTACCAACTCACACGAAATCGGGAAAAGTTGCCCCGACCCCTCTTCGATTTGCGTGAAACTTTGTCCTAAGGGGTAACTTTTGTCCCTGATCACGAATCCGAGGTCCGTTTTTTGATATCTCGTGACGGAGGGGCGGTACGACCCCTTCCATTTTTGAACATGCGAAAAAGGAGGTGTTTTTCAATAATTTGCAGCCTGAAACGGTGATGAGATAGAAATTTGGTGTCAAAGGGACTTTTATGTAAAATTAGACGCCCGATTTGATGGCGTACTCAGAATTCCGAAAAAACGTATTTTTCATCGAAAAACACTAAAAAGTTTTAAAATTCTCCCATTTTCCGTTACTCGACTGTAAAAATTTTGGAACATGTCATTTTATGGGAAATTTAATGTACTTTTCGAATCTACATTGTCCCAGAAGGGTCATTTTTCATTTAGAACAAAATTTTTCATTTTAAAATTTCGTGTTTTTCTAACTTTGCAGGGTTATTTTTTAGAGTGTAACAATGTTCTACAAAGTTGTAGAGCAGACAATTACAAAAATTTTGATATATAGACATAAGGGGTTTGCTTATAAACATCACGAGTTATCGCGATTTTACGAAAAAAGTTTTGAAAAAGTTACTTTTGCGTTTCTCTTTGTTTCGTCGTCCGTGTCTGTCGCGGGTGACCATGAACGGCCATGATCGATGACGACCAACTTTTTCAAAACTTTTTTCGTAAAATCGCGATAACTCGTGATGTTTATAAGCAAACCCCTTATGTCTATATATCAAAATTTTGTAATTGTCTGGTCTACAACTTTGTAGAACATTGTTACACTCTAAAAAATAACTCTGCAAAGTTAGAAAAAACACGAAATTTTAAAATGAAAAATTTTGTTCTAAATGAAAAAATGACCCTTCTGGGACAATGTAGATTTGAAAAGTACATTAAATTTCCCATAAAATGACATGTTCCAAAATTTTTTACAGTCGAGTAACGGAAAATGGGAGAATTTTTAAAACTTTTTTAGTGTTTTTTTCGATGAAAAATACGTTTTTTCGGAATTCTGAGTACGCCATCAAATCGGGCGTCTAATTTTACATAAAAGTCCCTTTGACACCAAATTTCTATCTCATCACCGTTTCAGGCTGCAAATTATTGAAAAACACCTCTTTTTCGCATGTTCAAAATGGAAGGGGTCGTACCGCCCTCCGTCACGAGATATCAAAAAACGGACCTCGGATTCGTGATCAGGGACAAAAGTTACCCCTTAGGACAAAGTTTCACGCAAATCGAAGAGGGGTCGGGGCAACTGCTGTGTGAGTTGGCGGAGAATTACCCATGTCAATTTCTCTCTCTTTCCAGTGGCTCTCCGAGATCCTTGTGGATCAAGTATATTTTTAGAAGCATTTGTGTCGTTGTTCATTAGGGTCATTGGGTGAATACTGAACACCTCGACCCAAATGCGACGTATAAACGGGGTTCAATTCCCCGGCGGAATACAGTGCACAATTTTTTCGCTAATCAACTTCTTTATTCAATGTTTATCACTTTCCAATGTTTCTCACCATGAGACATGTGTTGCTCTAATTTATACGGTTACCCTCCTTCTGGGTCAAAAACTCAAAATTACTGCGAAAATAAGCCGGTGGCTTTAATCCACTCAAATGTTGTCATTGTTCAAGTAGGCAACCGCGTTTATACGTCGCATTTGGGTCGAGGTGTTCAGTATTCACCCAATGACCCTAATGAACAACGACACAAATGCTTCTAAAAATATACTTGATCCACAAGGATCTCGGAGAGCCACTGGAAAGAGAGAGAAATTGACATAATAGAAGAGCGAAAGAATTGGTGTTATGGTTGCGTCGGAGACATGGAACAAATGTCATACGATTACCCAGTAGAAACAGATCACGTTCTAAGAGGTCGCCTCTCAGCACGGTGGTTTGGTTCCGTTGGCAGATCGGTGATGCGTTCTTACGGTATGAGATAGAACGGGGTTCAATTCCCCGGCGGAATACAGTGCACAATTTTTTCGCTAATCAACTTCTTTATTCAATGTTTATCACTTTCCAATGTTTCTCACCATGAGACATGTGTTGCTCTAATCTAAACGCTGAATGTTTCATCCAAATAGCACCTCGATACGACCTCTACAACAAACCCTCTGAAAATTTGAAGAAAAAAAAACAATTTTTAAACCAATTTTTGATATTCAAAAAGCATTGGAAAGAAAAACTCTAAAAATTTTCGAAAATTTTAGAGTTGGAAATTTGACTTGTTTTTGTGACTTTGCCGATGTTTGAAAAAAAAAAAATTCTTTTAGGGGTCTACTTTGGCTATGTTTTTACTAACATTTTCTATATTTTAGGTAAAAAGAGGTGTGCAGTATTTTTTTTTCAGTGTCCCATACTCGCCGCTACGTTTTTTTTTAAATTTTAATTGATAATGGTTCCACTCGAAAGCAGAACTAGGGCGTCCAATTTTCCCGGGATTTGAATTTCCCGGGAAACGGGAAAAATATTTTTCAAATCCCGGGAATTCCCGGGATCCCGGGAAATTTTTAAAACAGTCAAAAAATGTATTTGTTCATTAAATTTGTTATGTTTTTCAAGCTTACAATCATAGAATTAGCTCAATACTGTTCATTGGTAATAATCTTTACTTCAATCTGAACAAGAACAGCAGTTTTTGTAAAAGTAAAAATATTAAAAATTGTTGTATTTTGTTCTTTGTTCTGCTTCGGATTTTTAATGAATCTTAATTTCTAATCCAATGTGATTCAAATTATTTCATGTTAATAATCATTCAATTCTTATCAATATATTTCTTTTATATTTTTATATGAAATGACTACAAAAGCTAAAATATTTCATTGAAACTGTAAAAAAACAAAAAACGAAAACAGATAGAATGAAACCATCAAATGTAAAATTTTTGAAAAGTTTAGAATTTCATTTTTTATATAAAACATATTTTTTCAAACAATCTTTAAGTCACTACCGCCAACTGGGGGAAATTGGGACTGCAGTCTGAATAGGTACAGGATATTTTTGAGCAATAAATTTCAAAATTGGTGCACTAATTGTTTTGTTAATTAAGAAAATATCAGAACATTAAGACAACAATTCGTTACTATTGTCCCAATTTGCTCCAGTTGCCGATGTCTGATGAAAAATAATTAAATATGTTTTTTTTTTCAAGTTTAAAATCATCATTAAACGTAAATATTAAAAAATAAAATAAAATTTAATGGAAAATATTTAAGCGCTATGCATTTTGCGGATCCGTAAACTAAAATTTTAATAATATTCCTTATAAGCCAAATAAATATTGATATATGCCGAATACAAATTTGCTAATGCTTTAAATTTGTTATCGATTGCTAAGTATTCAACTGTTTATATATTTCCACAACCAAATCTGAGTTGTCAGACCAAAAAATGATTATTTTTTTTCAATTTCGGGAATTCCCGGGACAAAATATCAAAAATCCCGGGATTCGGGAATTCCCGGTTTAGGGAAAATCCCGGGATTTTTGTCCCGGGAATTCCCGGGATGGACCCACTAAGCAGAACATGTTAAAAACATGCAAAAAATTGAAAAGGTTACTTTAAAACATTAAAAATAATAGAAAGACTGTAATGATAGGAGGTGGGTAGAAAAGGTAAAATACTACCAGAAACAAACATAAATTAAGCAAGATGAATGAAAATTTAGATAGTAGCAAAATGGGTGTGACATTTTTTTTTAATTCATCATTCCGGTAGGAGAATTGAATTCACGACCTCTGGATTAATCCAGCACGGTCAGTATTCCCAGTGAGTAGAATAACTCTTTGAAGGGATCTGACTTTGCCGAGCCAGGCAGGAATCGAACCCATCACCTTCCACTTACAAGGCGAAACCCGTAACCTCATGGCCACGGTAGCTCGGTAAAAAAAACGAGCCTAGACTGTTATTTGAATTTTAAAATTTTGGATTATTCAATATCATTTGAATAAACATAAAATGTAAAAACCATATTAAATTTACTTGTCAAATCTTAAAGCAATTTTCCAAAATTCGTGCAAGTTTAAATAGAATGCACATGAAATAAACCAGATAAATAACAAACAGAAAAAGTTTTTGTAAATAAATAATTTTTTTCTAAATAATTTGTTTTTTTTTTATTTCTGGTCGAAAAATTAATAAATAATTTAATGCATATTGTTTAAGTTTGGTTTGAATGCATTTATTAATAATAATTATTCTATTACCAGTTTGAAAAAAACTTTAAGCAGATTTCATCAATAAAAATTAAAACAGATCGATTTTGTAAAGTAAACGTTAAGTGAAATGCCATATTATTTTTTATTGCTCAGAAATTTTGTTTTCTTTTGCTAAATTTTTATTTAGATTGTTACGGTACGAAATAAAACGATATTACTATCAATATGTTTTAAATATTTTCGCAAACACACACAAAAATACCCTCTAATTTTAAAAGCGGTTGGTGATAGAAGTTTTGAACAAAATGGAGGAATAGAGTAGCTATTTTTCTGACAGTGTATTTTTTAGTTTTAGTTAGTAAATTTAATTTTATTTCAAAATAGAGCGAGAAGTTTCATGCTTGACAAATAAATTTTAAATCAAAAAGAGCTTTAGGATTTTCAAATTCATTACGGCATAGGTGCTCTTTAACTAGTAAACAAGATAATTTTTAAGGGTGTAATTAACTTGCCGATTTTTGAATCGTTGAGAACCATTTTATAGCTGATCTGATCTGATAGAGAGAAATGAAAAAATCGCAAAACTTCACAATAAAAATAAATTTGTTTAAAGAAATTTTGATAGTTTGATAAAATGAAGAAAAAAAATCACTATAGAAACAATATGAATAGATTGATTTGAAAGAATTAAAAATAAATTAAAATGCAGTTTTTGTATTTAAACATGTTCTCATCAAACTTTTTGAAGATTTGCTGTTGTTTGAAAGAATGGAAATACTAACAATACTAACTAGGAACTAGAATCAATTCATATTAAAAAAAAACACCCATTCATTCTTTTAAGCGTTTGTAGCGTTAACATTTAGCTTTTGCCTTTTCGAGATATTAAAGTTTCAAATGTGCATCTTTTTACCCTTAAAATGACTCTAACTTTTGACCCTTATGTCCAAATTGACTTGTCTAAAAACAACATATGTGTTTTTAGTGCTCTAAAAGTGCCCTGAACATCACTTTTCTCTCAAATTTAACCCTGAATTGCTACGTTCAAAAAACTGATTTTTGAAGGTTTGTTTAGAAGCCTTCTCTAAATTTGGTCGTAGAAGGCGTACACAGAAAAAAATCATGGTAATATAACATCTGGGAAGGGGTACATCTCTTATGTCAGAAAATAGGTGTAATTTTATCCCTGGAAATGTGTAATTTTACCTCTTTTCTGGTGGAATGTCACTTTTCCAGTCTAAATTTAGGTAAAATTACAACATAAAAGAGGTAATATTCAACCTTCCAAAATAACAGCTTCCAAATTTACATAATTTTTACTGTGTAGATTGCGAGATAAAATATTGGTACCTTCGACAAATTTGCTTGAAATGGCATGCCCAACAACTTTCTAGAAGATATAAAAAAAATCTCTAAAATATTACTGAAAAGATAGATTTTCAAAATCCCCCTTATCGTAAACCATCCTAATTTTCAACCAAACCAAAAGTTGCCCCTTTTTGTTCGCAACAACTCTTCTGAAGACAATAAAGCTCAAAAACTCCACAATTTTTCTGGAAATCCATTTTCCCCTTAATTTGGCAATCTGGGCCACTGTGAAATGGAAAAAAAAGATGTGGAATTAATTGGAAATGACTGAATTTTTGTCCCTCCACTTGGGTGGGGGTGGGGGTACCAAAGCAATATCTGCAACAGCGAATTGTGAAGATCTGACAATGTTATGAGTCGGGATAATTGAATTTTGAAAAGAATTCACTTAAATGAAATAGGCAGCAACCCCCTGCTTATGGATAAGTGGCCGGTTTTTACATATTCTTAATTGATCAGAACTTTATTTTCAAATTATTGATTGCATGCAAACAAAAAGTTAAGCAGATCCAGACAATTTCTCATTTTTTTTGACTGTTTAACTATCAAAATCCACTTTTGTTTGTTCGCACAGAATTAAATAGTTTACATTGAGGCAGCAAAAAAAAAAATCTTCAACGGTCAGCACCCACAACCCTCACAGCTGGGCGCAAAATTTTCCGCAAAAAAATTCTCCCGCCCACATTCGCCACCTCAAGGGTGCACCCCTCAAAACGACCCTACCACAACCACCCTCTAAAATGTTCGCAACCCTCCTAGGGAGTGAACCGTCAGTATTAAGGAATTTTATTTAATTACAAGCCTCGACACGTGGCCTGCTAAATGAAGGCATTTTGCTCGATCCCCTCCCACCTCACCCAAACGGTGGTGGTCGGCTCTGAAGAACAATGTTTAATTTCGAATCAAACGAGGCCGAGCGAAGGCTCGCTTGCTAACAAGGACAGCTGCTGCTCACCCTGCCACACAAGGATCAGCAGGATAATGGCAGAAGTAACAGCTGAGCAGCAGCAGCACAATCGGTGCACTGATGAGAAAAAAGGGCCTAACATTTTTGGCCACAGGTCCACGTGCTGCTGCTGCCCTCCTCGGTGTTTGTGTGACTTGGCTGGGCTTAATTCTGATGAATATGGATCAGCAGGACAAGAAAACGGGGGGTGTAGGACATTCTCGGTATCGAAATGATTACTTTTACGAGGCACACTCTCTGTGGCTTCAAATTCAATTACGGTTTTATTTGGGTTGATAAATGTATTTCAGTTGAGGTGGGTGCATCAGGAGTAGAATTTATTTCCGGGATGAATTGATCAAACTTGTCAATGGGATATTGGAATTGGAGTGAATTGTGTAGGCAAAATGGATCTGGACTTTCCTTTTTAGCAGGATTCGAAAATTAATTTGTCTGGTTTTGTTCTGGAGAAATTAAAAGTCTGTGTGTCAACCGACGTTAAACGCAAAAGGTCGTCATATTTTGACCACTATCATATTCACGTAGCTATTCTAGGCCATCCAACGACTACCTTGAGTCAAGATCTGAAAAATTTCAGTTTTTAACCAACCTTCTCTACTCAGTTCCCTTCAACGCACCTCTTTAACAACCCGTGAACAATCTCAACCACGAAAGCAAGCGCGCTCAAGTCGTCGACACACACACAGAAGTGGCAACCGATAAGAGCCCCGGCGACGAGCCCTCGAGAGTTGCCGCTGCTGGTAAGCCCTCGCGAGATCCCTTTCACCTCTAACCCCTCCTCGGTGGATGTGGTGGTTGGAAGGTGTATCGCTTCGCAGGACCTACCTTCTTGGCTGTTGTTGATATTGTTGTTTCTAGCGCTCCGCAAGTCCAGGGGAATCCTCCGGCGAGCGTTGGTGCGTGTGGGTTGGTGAGAGAGAATATTGCATTATAAACCTTGTAACACAAACATAAGTATTATTCGTTCATCCCCTCGAGCGGGGAGGTTTGTGCTGCACACACACTCGCACGTACATACTCTGTGCACATGGGGGAATATTCAAGAGTGATTTAACATAAATTATGAGCAGCTTATAGGTTCACGAGTCGGCACTACCTTCTTGGCGGGACTCGTAGAGCGGTGGGATGAAATCGCGGATGAAGTGCTTTGTGGGAGTTTCACTTTACTTCGAGAAGTTTGGGAAGGAGGGGCTTGCAGCTCGAGGGCACTGGAGAATATATGTTTGTTTAAGACATTCACATAAATCTCTTTGCAAATGCTTCAAACTGTTTGGATGCAAATCTTCACAGAAACTCAACTGAAACTGAATTAAAACTGAACTGAAACTAATGCTGAAATTGAAGATACTGATGCTGAAACGTATGCTGATTCATCAAAGATTTATAAAAGATTCATTAGAATCATTAGGGATTTATCAAAGAATCGTCCAAAAATTTCAAAGATTTATCAAAGAATCACCAAAGATTTATCAAAGAATCACCAAAGATTTATCAAAGAATCACCAAAGATTTATCAAAGATTCATCACAGATTCAAAAAAAATTCATCAAAGTTTTTTCAAGAATTCATCCAAGATTCTTCAAAAATTTATCAAATTTTAATCTAAGATTCTTGAAAGATTTATCAAACATTCATTCAAGATTTATGAAAATATCATCAAAGATTATTCAGAGATTTTCCAAAGATTTTTCAAAAAAATTCCCAACATTTTTCAAAAAAAAAAAAGTCAAAGATTTCTCTAAAAACTTTAAAAAAAAACAAGGATTTAAAAAAAAAACTCAAACATTTTTCAAAAAAAATTCAAAGATTTGTCAAAAAACTTTCACAGATTTGTCAAAGATTTATCAAAGATTTATCAAAAATTCATCCAAGATTCAACAAAATTTCATCAAAGATTTATGAAAGATTCATCAAAGAAACACCAAACAATTATCAAAGATTTTTCAAAGACTTTTTAAAGGGACCATCCACAAACCACGTGGACACTTTTTTTTGGTAATCTCAACCCCCCCCCCTCTCGTGGACAATTGTCCATACAAAAAAAAAATCGTCCTACCCCCTAAAGTGTCCACGGTCCCTAAAGATTTTTCAAAGATTCATCCAAGATTCATCAAAAAATCATAAAAGATCTATCAAAGATTCATGAAAGATTTTTCAAGGGTTTTTTAAAGATTTATCAAAGATTCATCCAAGATTCATCCAAGATTCATCCAAGATTCATCAAAAAATTATCAAAAATTCATGACATATTGATCAAAGAATTATCAAAGATTTATCAAAGAATCATACAAGATTCATCAAAGATTGATTCAAGATCCATCAAGATATCATTAAAGATCATCGAAAATTTTTCAATGATTTTTCAGAGATTTTTCATACATTTTTCAAATGTTTTTCAAAAAAAAAAAATCAAGGATTTCGTCAGTTGTGTGCTATCTTGTGACAACGACCATTTAGTACTTTTCGAGAAAATCGATTTTTACAGTTTGTTGGTAAATAATTTCAAAACTATGAAAGATAGAGCCAAACTTTTTGAAGCAATCGGTTTGTATATTACACCCAAAGTTAAAGAACGAGAGGATAGTCCTCACGAAAAGAAACGTGAGGAAAGTGCTATTTTGCGAGAGTAAAGTCCTCTCGCGTGTTCATTCGTTCATTAGAACAGTTCATCCTATTGAGTGGCTTATATGGACAAACGACCGCCACTTAGTCACCTAACCATGGTGGCCCATTCGGCAAAGGCACGGTTCAATATGCCGAAGGTCTTGGGTTTGAGTCTCGGTACCGGTTCTTTTTTTTTTTTGATAAATTAACTTTTTTTTGAAAATGAACCATGAGTAAAGTACTCATGGTAATTTTGGGATTTATCCTCTCCGTCCGCACACAGTACCATTTTACTATCGAATCGTGCTCTTTATCCTCTCGTATGCCGATGCCCAGTTCTGGGTGTATCACTTAACAAACGATCCAAGTTTCAACTAATTTGGATACACCTGTTAAAAGATACAGTAAATAATGTAAACAAAAATCTGAAAAGCACGTGTCACAAGTGTGTTTCGATAGTAATATTGTACTACGTGTCACAAGTGTGCAAAAAATTCCCATACAAACTGAAATAAGCTCAAATCAATGGTTTAATCGACTTAATCAGTATATTTTCATAAACAAAAGGTTGCATTGCCTTTAGAAAGTATGTGTGTACATAAATTTGTGAAAAACAAGAAAAATTTTCCACATTTTCCAACAACATGTATGACGTGTCACAAGTGTGCACAAACATTTTGATGATAAATTGGTTTATGTCACAAGTGTGTATTGCGATATCCGGGAAACGGAAGCGAATTTCCAAAATCGGGTTAAAGCATCTTGTAGTGTTTGTTAAGTATAGCAAAACGTCATCATTAACTCATTTTCGACCAAAATGGTCTATGTCACAAGATAGCACATAGCTGACGATTTGTCAAAAAACTTTTAAAGATTTGTGAGATTAATCAAAGATTCATCCAATATCATCAAAGATTTATGAAAGATTTATCGAAGATTTTTCAAAGATTTTTCAAAGATTTTTAAATGATTTTTAAAAGATTTTTAAAAGATTTTAAAAAGATTTTAAAAAGATTTTTCAAAGATTTTTCAAAGATTTTTCAATTCTTTTTCTAAGTTTTTTTTTAAATTTTAAAAAATTCAAAGATTTTTTAAAACCATTCAAAGATTTGTCAATGATTTCTCAATGACTTTTCAATTATTTTTCAATGATTTTTCAAACAAAATCGAACATTTTTCAAAAAAAAATTCAAACGTTTGTTACACATTTTTCAAAGATTTTTCAAAAAAAATTCTAAGATTTGTCAAAGATTCTTCAAAGATTTTCTAAGATTTTTCAAACCTATTTTTAAGATTTTTCAATCATTTTTCAAAGATTTTTCGAAGATTTTTCAAAGATTCCTCAGAGATTTTTCAAAGATTTGTCAAAGATGCATCATATTTTCATCAAAGATTTATCTCAGATTTTTCAAAGATTCATCCAAGATTCGTCAAAATATTATCAAAGATTTATCAATGCCGAATCTGACGGTTAAACTGATTCTGAATCTGACACTGAATCTGATGCTAAAACTGGTTCTAATCGGATGCTGAATCTGTCGCTGAAACTGTTGCTGAATCTGACGCTGAATCTGATGCTGAAACTGATTCTAATGCTGAAACTGAGGCTGAATTTGACGTTGAAACCGATGCTGAATCTGATGCTGAAACTGATGCTGAATCTGACGCTGAAACTGATGCTTAAACGAGTACTGAAACAAGTGCTGAAACTGATGCTGAATCTAACGCTGAATCTGACGCTGAAGCTGATGCTGAAAAGAGTGCTGAATCTGACGCTGAAACTGATGCTGAATCTGACGCTGAATCTTATGCTGAAACTGATGCTGAAACTGATTCTAATCGGATGCTGAAACAGATGCTTAAACTGAACTGAAACTGATGCTGAAATTGATGCTTAATCTGACGTTGAAACTGGTGCTGAATCTGAAGCTGAATATGATGCTGAATCTGATGCTGAATCTGACGCTGAAACGAGTGCTAAAACTGATGCTGAACTTGACGCTGAATCTGACGCTGAAACTGAACTGAAACTGATGCTGAATCTGATGCTGAAAATTTTGCTGAATCTGACGCTGAATCTGACGCTGAAGCTGATGCTGAAAAGAGTGCTGAATCTGACGCTGAATCTGATGCTAAATCTGACGCTGAAACTGAACTGAAACTGATGCTGAATCTGATGCTGAAACTTTTGCTGAATCTTACGCTGAATCTGACGCTGAAGCTGATGCTGAAAAGAGTGCTGAATCTGACGCTGAATCTGACGCTGAATCTGACGCAGAATCTGACGCTGAAACTGTATTTCAAACAACAATGCAAGCTTGAACAAAAACTTTATTTCAATGTGAATCTGCGTTTACTACAACAAGCTTTCAATAATTCTAATGCAGGATGATGTTGCATCAGGAAACAGTACTGAATGCTACTTACTCCAATAGGATGCAAACTTTCGAGGCATAAATTATAATATAATTTTAAAGGTACACAGAGTTGCATCGTTCCCCGCTCCAAAAGCGGTTGATCTTTGTGAAGTGGCTCTGAAGTGCATACAATTATCGACTCTGACGCAGACTAGCTCGTCCCAGGCACGACCAGACTGCCTCTACGGTTTGAGGAGCTGGACAAAGTCGATGCACGTGTCTACGCAGGCATGGAGGACTGGGTCCTTATTGAATTTCATCCCCATTTCTGCCAAAGGGGATTGGCGTTGGAACCGAACTCGGTTCGCCCGCCAGCAGGATGGATTCCGGGAGTTATTGTCCGACAACTCATTAAAAAGGATTTCCTCCGATAAATAACAACAAAGTGATGCACAAGGAGAGCGAGTGAGGACGGTGGACCAACTTCTTGTTACTGTATAATGTGTACACTGAGTGTAAGTGTGTGCGCACTCTGTCTACGTGTCTACGTTCTAGGCTGGACGAAAGGAGTTCTTGAAGCGTAAGAAAAACAATCGTCTCTGGGATGATGATGCCAAAGTTATTCTGCACACGCAACTACTGAAGACCTGGTCCAAGCTTGTAACTCAGCCCAGCTATACAGCAAGGAAAGCCCAGTAATTGAGTCTCGTAGATGAGGATGCCAACGAGAAAATACAAACGTTTATGGAAGGGCTGACTGGCTGGCTGCAGATGTGCTATTGTTTCGACGACGAAGCTGCTGGAGAAGCTTGTTGACGGTGTCTGGATGAGCTAGATGCGTTAGGACTCTATGACTATGAGTTGCTAAAGTTTACTTAGACAGTGAGTGCTTGAGAAAATGGAAGTACGCTCGGTATTTTTTTTTATTTAATGGAAAATGATCGAAGAGTTTAATAAAAAAAATTAAGAAATCAACAAAAGTTTTGAAATTATCCTCAAGGCATATTCGTACCATTCTGACCATTCGCCATCGCTCCCACTATCCGTCTCAATCGAAACAATATTTCCATTCAAGTGGCTTTTCCGTCCATCACAACACCGACGTCTATACTGCCGGAATCCGTTTTCTAAAGCGGCTCGTTTAAGGCTCCACCTATTCGATGAATATCCAACTAACTCTATTCGCACTCTAGTCGATACCGTCGTCGTCGTCATAGGTGTAACTCTAGAGCCAAGTCTCACGTGAAGTGGGCCTCATCGAGCCTTCTGCCTTCAGGGTTTTGAGAGATGTGTTGATTGTTTGCCGCAGTGCATAACTGCACCCTGCACCCTTACCCCTTTTTTCTGATGGGGAAAAGTTCTCCAGGAAATACGACATTCAATGTCTCGCCATTGAACGCTTCGATCGATTTTGTGACGACTCCATTTAAAATTATCGAACATGCTCAAAACGAGCTCGGAAGATTGTCACGGAAGGGATCCCTTAATAATGAATTATTTTAAGCTTCCTATCCCTCGCATTTTTTATTTTCCTATTACCTCATAAAATCCCAAATATAAACAACCAAACCTGGTAGGTTCGAAAAGCCCGGAGACAGCTGGCACGTGCTCCCATACTCCCCCCATTTCCAAACCAAACCACCCTTAAAAGAAGTGTCCAATGGGCCTCCGGAACCATAATCATTTCCCCGTGAACTTCCGAGGGTTAATCCTGGGGAGATTACGTTTTATGTCTGCGTTGACAACACGCACGCACGCTCGGCACCACACGGAAAAGATGGGTCGGTCCACCTTGGTCTGTGTCCGGTCAACAGGCTCGTCGCAGTAATGGAAAATCGAAGAAAGTAAATTTTCCACCCCCCACCACCTCCAAACCCGCCGTCGAAAAAGGACGACACACGTGAGGAAGACCCTTTTTTTGGAACAATAGTAAGGAGCGAATCGGACTGTGAAAGTCGTTATTCTTGTGTCAGACAATTGTGTATCGATACGGGCTAAGGGATAAAGCAAAGAAACTCACCGGGGATCAACTTGTCTTACGGGCGGCTCAATCCTTGTTTGACAGTTGAGACATGCTTGAAGGAGGGACGGGGATAGGCATTGTGATGGTCTCCTCTGCAAGCAATCGATTTTCATAGAACATTGGTTGTTGGTTATGTGAAGACGTTGCACATTGTCTGGGTTGGAGAAGGTGGAAATCTTTTTAAAGAGCATTTCTTGGAAAGTGGTCTCTTGAGAAAGTTTAAATTGGCCTAACATGAGTAGAATGCTGCAACATATTGCAAGAATGTATGGAATTATGCGAAAGTAAAAAAAAAATAAGACCTAGTTGAATTTATAAGATTCATATGAATCTTGAGATTTATAAAGCTTTTCATAAATTCATTTCAAAAAATCATCAAAGATTTATCAAAGATTCATTAAAAATTCATTAATGATTCATCAATGTATAATAAGGTTCATTAAATCTTCAATCATAAAAAACAAATCAAAAATTCATCAAAGATTTATTAAAGATTCATCAATGATTAATCAACGATTCATTGAATTTTTTCCAAGGATTCATGAAAGATTAATCAAAGATTTATAAAAAATTATTTGAAGATTCATCAAAGATTCATAAAAAATAATCAAAAATTCATTGCAGAATCATCAAAGAAAAACAAGATTAATTTAAAATTCATCAAAAAATCATTCAATAAAATGTAATAAAAGATTTATAAAAGATTCATCAATGATTTCTCAAAAAATCATCAAAGATCAAATATTCATCACAGGTGTATCAAAGATTCATTAATGATTCATCAAAGCTTCATTAAAGATTAATTCAAAATTCCTCAAAGATTTATTGAATTCTTTCATTGTTTACCATAAATTCTATCTTTAAAAATAATGTTTTGACTTTTTTCAGATTTTTAGAATTTTTAAAATTTTTAAGATTTTTAAGATTTTTAAGATTTTTAAGATTTTTAAGATTTTTAAGATTTTTAAAATTTTTAAGATTTTTAAGATGTAAGGACTTTCAAGATTTTATTTCTTGTAATTGTAATTGTTTGAAGATTCAGATGATTCGGAAGATTTTGAAGATTCTGATGATTCGGAAGATTCTGATGAATCTGAAGTCTGAAGATTAGGAAGATTCGAACGATTCGGATTTTTTTTTTTGAAGATATGGAAGATTTTGAAGATTTTGAAAATTTTGAAGATTTTGAAGATTCTGAAAATTCTAATGATTTTGAAGATTCTGAAGGTTTGAAAGATTTGGAAGATTTGGAAGATTCGGAAGATTCGAAAGATTCGGAAGATTCTGAAGATTTTGAAGATTGGAAAGATTCGAAATATCATGAATATTCTGATGTTTCTGAGGTTCTGAAGATGCTGAAGTTTCGGAAGATTCTGATGATTCTAAAGACTGAAGATTTTGAAGGTTCGGAAGATTCGAAAGATTCGAAAGAATTAGAAGATTCTGATGATTCGGAAGATTTTGAAGATTCTGATGATTCGGAAGATTCTGATGATTCTGAAGTCTGAAGATTAGGAAGATTCGAAAGATTCGAAAGATTTTGAAGATTTTAAAAATGTTGAAGATTTTGAAAATTTTGAAGATTTTGAAAATTTTTAAGATTTTAAAGATTTAAAAGATTCTGAAAATTCTGTGATGTGATTCTGAAGATTTGAAAGATTTGGGAAATTCGGAAGATTCGAAAGATTCGAAAGATTTTGAAGATTCTGAAGTTTCTGAAGATTTTGAAGATTCTAAAGCCTGAAGATTCTGATGATTCTGCTGGTTCTGAAGTTTCTGAAATAATATTCTTCTTAGATCTAATTTGACCGTTTGATATGATTCAAGGATTTGAAGATTATGAAATCCAGTTTAATCGATCAAACCAGTTCAACAACATACTGTCTATAATAAAGGTTTGTTGTTGAATAATCAAAGAACCCCAAAATCAAATCCCACAATTCGTACTCTTTGCGTAACAAACAATCACCCCATTGTACTCCCAGTATAGTCCTCAAAGTAATAACTCCGTAACATTCCTCCGTCCGCTCGTGGTATCGTCTTGGCATGCCGATGAAGAATTAATCAAAAATTTCCAGCAACTCCTTGGTTTATGTGGGGTGGTTGAGAAGAACTTCATATCTTAACTGCCCGAAGGGATTTCCCCCGCCACACAGACACTGCACACATAGATAAATGAGATTTGTGTGTGTGTACAATGTGGCTTATAAAAAATGATAAGAATTGATTTTTCTTTACTTTACTGCGTCCTTCCGGGGGACTACTCGTTGGACTACCGATTGTGACTTCCGTTGCAGGGGGAGAAACGCGTTAAAGGGGGTGACTTTCCCCTTCGGATGGACTCGATGGTGGGACGTTGAGTGGGGGTTTTGTGGGGAGGGGGATAACATTTGATTTTATCGCCGAGCCCGAGGGTAATTTTGAAGAGCAATAATTCGAACGATTATTGCCTACTACCACTAGGTATTAGGCATTATCGTGAACGGTCAGTCGTAGACTTCATCATCCTCTCGGACTTGCGTTGAGGATGTGTTGAAGTTTGGATATGTGGATATGTGGGCAGTTTCGACAAATGAGGCTCAATTCAATAAACACCGGCTGATGATGACGGTGAAGTTGCTTTGAGCTGCTATTACAATTATTGACATCAGCGAACTTAGGAAGGATATTTTGGAGGGTAGTCAATTCTCTGAAATTGACTGCTGATAATGTTGATCTTTAAGATTTTGTACTTTATATACATCCTATTTTTTTCAAATAATTATAGAAGTCTTACGAATTTTATTATTATTGATCGAAGCTTATGAATCTTAAAATGTTTTTCATATTTTCTGTTATATGAATCTTACAAACCTTTTGAAACTGATGGACCAAATGTTTTCCATAAATATATTTTATAACATTTATATTTGTAACGTTCAAATACACTTCCACTGACTTTGAAGCTACCGCTGATTTGAATGTTATTCTGATCGCAATAAAAAAGCAACTTCCTCCCACAAAGGACTATTTGCCCACGTTGTCGTAATGTTCATTGAGCCCATTACCCGCACCATTCACATCAATCAACATTAGATCTGATTGGTATCTCGCAAACACGCAACATCAGCTCCGCGTTTCCCGGGACCCCAGGAGCACAACCCGGAACCCGGGAACATCCCCTAGCCAACACACAACATGGTCCCACTCGGTGGGTTTTGCCATTTATCGTTCGCCGGGGCAATAATTTATAAATCGATTTACCGCCAGGCAGCCAGGGCAAAACCCTTTTATCTGGTACCACCCATGTAAATTTCCAATTCACCAGAACAAATACGTACACGAACCTTATCCTCCTGACTGCGTTGGTTGAACGTGTGTGTGTGTTTGTGTACTCTGCGATTCTGGAAAAGCTGGAAAAGCCCCAGACCACATTCTCTTTGCTGTTCGGGAAGGCAGTCCCGTTTCCCGTTTTTTCTTTGCTGTATTTATTTTGAGCACCACCATTCGAAACTCATTTAAATTCCGATACCGATAAATTTTTAACCAAAGCATGGACACACTCACACACACAACAAACACACCCACGGGAGAAACATTAGAAGGCTACCCTAGTGAACCAGTCAGGAAAAAAAAAAAAACAGAAAATAAACAGAGGGAAATACAAGAGCCCGAAAGTGTATTGCTATTTTGGAGCGAAAATAAAAGAGCTAGAAGTGAGCGCTTGTAGAAAAGCGCAATACGGCAACCATACACACAGAAGGCACACACACACAAACACACGATGAAATGGAAAATGGTGCTTTCACTTTTGGATTTTCGGAATGTGACACCATGAGAAATTCCTGAAATTAGACATTCTGTTCAAAATAATCAAATATTTAAAGGCATATATAATTTTAGAAGAACCATACTAATTCACTCACTTTGTCACAAGCTCACTCACTCACTCACTCACTTACTCACTTACTCACCCACTCAATCATTCACTTCCTCATTTGCTAACTCAATTTGGTTTCTTCGGCAAATTTTTAGAAGTTTCTTAGCACTTAAAATATTTCCTAGGGAATTCTTAGAAAAAAAAGAGAGCTGCATTGAAAGAAAAGTTTTTTTAATTAGCCTGTTTATACATACAACAACTGGAATTTCGGCTAATAACCACTAAAGAAAAAATTGGTCAAAATTAATTTGGCAGTAATGGCAATCTTTCAAGTAAATAATTATTTTTAACACGTGTAAGATAGTCGAAATTTTTTTTGTTTGTTTTAGATGTAAATCAAATTTGCATACTTCTCATTTACAAAATTTTGACTGTATTTATTTAATTATAACTACTATTTTTTCACTAGTCATAAACTCACATTTGTGTAATAAATATTGGACTCTTTTTTGGTGGAGCATAAAATTTTTATTTTTCCTGAAAGCTTTTCTATTCGACATATCTTCATAATCTTTTCAGCATTTTTTTTCGTTTATTTTTTATTTTTGGCTAAGCTTGCTCACGACTTCTACAGGTGAATAAAACACAATGTTAACAAAAACAATAATTTAAATTGGAAAACTTTTTGTGGGTAATTCTCTACCAACTCACACGAAATCGGGAAAAGCTGCCTAGAACCCTCTACGATTTGCGTGAAACTTTGTTCACGTAAAAACTTTTCGTAAAATCGCGATAACTCGTGATGTTTATTAGCAAACCCCTTCTGTATACATATCATAATTTTTGTTATTGTCTGCTCAACAATTTTGTAGAACATTATTACACTCTAAAAAATAACCCTGCTAAGTTAGAAAAAACACGAAATAAAGAATTTTGTTCTAAATGAAAAGAACATTAAATTTCCCATAAAATGACATGTTCCATTTTTTTTATAGTTGAGTAATAGAAAATGGCAGAATTTTTAAAACTTTTTCAGTGTTTCTTTTCGACGAAAAACTTTTTTCAGAATTCTGAGTACGCCATCAAATCCGGCGTCTAATTTTACATAAAAGTCCCTTTGACACCAAACTTCTATCTCATCACCGTTTCAGGCTGCAAGTTATTGAAAAACACCTCTTTTTTCGTATATTCAAAAATGGAAGGGTCGTACCGCCCCTCCGTCACGAGATTTAAAAAAATGGACCTCGGAATCGTGATCAGGGACAAAAGTTACCCTTTAGTACAAAGTTAAAAGTTGCAAATCGAAGAGGGGTCGGGGCAACTGCTGTGTGAGTTGGCGGAGAATTTCCCATATAAAGATTTTTTGACACAAATTTAACATTGATAATAATGTTAAAAAAACATCATTTTTTACTATTTACAGGTTTTTCAAAAAAATATTTTGGTTTTTTAATTGGCAGCACTGTCACAACAAATGTGTCAAACTTGCGTCACAGTTTAAGAAATCCAAAACAAATCTTAAATGTTTTTATGCGCAAAGAATTTTTTGTGTTAAATTCGAATTAAAAAATTTGTATTTTTTACTTATCTTGATAAAATATCCCGATCACAAAATACAGAATATTTCACATATATTTAAGGCTATTTAACCATTTGAACAGCTGCCAAAATTGTTTGATTTTATTTTTATCACTAATAGTTGAGTTCCCAAAATACGTATTTTCCATATTTTTTTAACATGTTTAGGTGTTTTGGAAAAAATGTGTTTTTGAAATAAAAATTGAACTTGCAATTGAAAAGCACTTTAACAAGTTTAAGCTATTATTAGGTATAAATGTTTAATTTTTTAGATTTTTAGCATCTCTTAGACAAATATTTTTGAAAAAATCCATAATCCATCCATAATTTTCTGATCATAAAAATTCAAAAGGTTTAAAAAAATTTAATCTGGTCTAAAATACGAAATAAGGAAAATTATTTATTATCAGACCTTTTCAAAAGATAAACCTAATTTTAAAAAAAATATTTTAATTGAAAAAACAAAAATTTCGCAAACTATTAAATTTATTTTAAACATTGAAAATCAGACCATTTGTTTCCGAGATATCAAATTTAATGAAAAAAATATTTTTTTCTACTGCAAATTTTATTTTGCATAAAAAAAATATTTCGATTTATTCCAACAAACACTATTTTTTTAAAAATTGTATATCTCCTAACAGCCATTCCCCACGAAAACAGCATGGTTCGAAAAAAAAGTTCTCCGATCGGGCTCAAAATTTTTCTGAGGGTTCCTTGGCCGAAATAATTAGACCCGTATTTTTTCGTTTTGCCATTAGGGTGACCTACGCCATGTTAGGGTGGTCCGAAAAATGGCAATTTTCGTCGATTTTCTCAAAAACCGCATCACCGCGCCATTTCACCCGATTTGAGCTGTTTTAGACGCAAAAGAAAGGTGATTAGTTTGGCTATTTAAGAAAATAGTAAGAAGTTTCAAAAATCTAGCTTAACATATGAAAAGGTCGTATGAAAACTTAAAATGCTGTTTTGAAGGTCTCGGGACCAAAAAGCCTATGTCTGAAAACATTTTTATCGGATTCCTCGGAAAATTTCACACGCGCATAAATGGGAAAATGACGAAAACGGGAAAAAATCGACTGTTTTCACTAAAACTGCTATAATTTGAAAATTTCTGCGATGACCTATACATGTTAGGGTACCAAAAGTTGCGTATTTCAATATATGTTATACTAACATTAAATTTGCAAACAGATGCTTATTCTTTTGTATAATAAATAACATCTTCTCGAACTATGATTGCTTTCCGATAAATTTTTGTTTCTTCTTTTTTCCAAAAGAAATTTTTATTAATTTCCCCCAAAGTCCTTCCACTACGCTGTAACTGAACATTTTTCCAACAGTGTCATTATGCAAAGAAGCAAACAACCCCCCAACACTGCCAACTGGAAAACAGGGAACAACCTTTGCCTTTGCCTCACCCCGAACGACCCGAAGTCACTTTGAGCCACAAAACCCAGCACAAGCCATACGAAAAAGGGTACCCTCGCTCTGCTTCATGTTTCGGGGGCCCACCTTCCAATTCCACCGGGGGAGCAAGTGCAACTCCAACGGAACTTGCCAGGAAAGTCAGTTAACTGGCTTTACAGCGAATCGGTGCGAGCTTGCAAGCCACATGCGAACGGAATTTCGGGGAACGACCGTGGACACATGTGAGGTTTTTTTTCTTCCTTTTTTTGGGGGGGAGTCCCGGGAAAACTTCAGCGAGTGAACGAGAGGGAGAGGATTAAGTATTCGGGAATGTTTTCCGTTTTGGAAGGGGGCAGCTGCTTTAATAGCTCATTGGGTGGTGATATTTTGCAAACGTTTAGGATCAATAAATTTTGCACTGCTGGGAACGAGTTCGGAGGGCTGGCCTCTTAGCTGCCATGTGAAACTTCAAGAAGGTGCAGCAAAAGCGGAAGTGAAATGACTTTATTGGGCAAAGGTATTTTTGGAGAACCCAAGTCCGACCATTTTCCATTTACATTCCAAGTCGAAAAGGGGGTTTCTAGTACTACTGCTAGCTGCTGGTTGGTTGGACCTGAAAGCTCCAAAGGACACTCACTCGAGTGCGCGTCCCCGAATGGAAAGGTACGAAAATGGAAAATAGTTGTATTTACGTAAATGTTCCGGTAATGTGAATGACGTAATCAGCATACATTTGCCCGGGAAAGTGGCGACTCATGTATGATAGGACATGGTCAGGCTGGGTGATGTACCGGGAATTTGGGCACTGGATTACGTAGCTTCTGGGGGGGAATGGACCCGTTGATGATGACTTGTCTGTTACGTAATGGTTTGATGGAGAAAAATTCGAAGATTCTTACGGGAATCTTGAGATTTTCACTGCCGTTTTACGGCGATATGATGTATACGCCATTTTGGACATTTTCAATTTTATTGTACAGTCTGATAAATAATCTTAAAAGCTACCTCCTGACGAAAGAATTTTTCAAAAAACTGCTCTGGGGCCCATTTTATTAAGCAAACAAACAATGATGTATACGCCAATTTTACTCATCATGATGTATGTATACATTGAGAATTGATAGAAGTCAAATTCAATACTGTTTGAATGTTGAATCGTTGGACCAAATCAATACTGGGTAATATTTTATTATATTATTTCGACTTAATTCTTAAGGGGACGTACATTAGGCGTCATCCATAAAGTACGTCACGTTCTGAGGGAAGAAAGGGATTTTGAGCAAGCGTGACATTGCGTGCACATGTTAAAAGCATAGGGAAATCGTGACAAAGGGGGGTGGAGTAAATTTCGGCTGACGTACTAAATGTGACGTACTTAATGGATGACACCTTGTCCACATCCACGTAGACACTTTTTTTTAAATTTCTAGACCCACCCACCTCCCTTACAGACAATTGTTTATGCAAAAAATGTGTTTATGTAGCGTAGATAATCACTAAGGGAGTGTTCTTTTATTACGTAACACAAAAAATCAGATTTTTGAACCCCCTCCCCAAAATTTCCATACAAATTTAAAAAAAATGTTTGGAGCGTAACACGGCCTCCGACCCTCCTCCCCCCAGCTGCGTTACGTAATAAAAGAACGCTCCCTAATACCCCCCCCCCCCCCCTTAAAGTATCCACGTGGACAATTCATTAAGGGATCCGCTCAGCTGTCAAAATAGCTGGCACAAAAAATATAGCCAGCTTTGATCAGGCAATGTATACATACATCACTGGGAAGGAAAAGTAGTGATTTTTTAATGCTATTTTTTCGGCCAAATGATGTTTGTGGTTTAAAATTGTAGAGAATAGGAAAAAACAAGAAAATTTGTAGGGGCCACATTTTTATTGAACTTTTTAACAGTTTCTACAGAGCAGACCTTAAATTAGTCATTTAAAATTGAAAATATGAACAAATACAGAAAATCGTGTCTACAGCAAAATCACCTCAATGGCGTATACATCATATCGCCGTAAAACGGCAGTTCATTTTAATCTTCAAAATTTTCCTATCATTATTATAAGGTATTATGAAAAATCAGACCGAGCCACGTAGCCCAGTGGTAACGCTTCCGCCTCGTAAGCGGTAGATCGGGGTTCGAATCCCGGCTCGGACCAACACAACTGGTGATCTTTTCCCTTCTGGAATCGATTGCTTAGTAAAGGGAATGTAGTGTATCGTCACAAACTGGACCTTATCACGACACCTTAGGGAGGCGACCTATGGAATGTTAACATTAACCTTAACATGTTAACTTTAAGTTGAGAATGAAATTGCCACTGAATCCGCTTTGTAAATGCCGGCCCCGATACTCTTCAAGGGTGTTCCCCTCAGGAACTGGGAAAGATTTACTTACTTTTTTACTATTATGAAAAATCTATGAAACCCTATGGAGTCCTATAAAAACCTACAGAATCACGTGCAATCCTACAATATCTCATATCATCCTACACGGACAGAAATCCTGTAAGCAAATCCGGTAACTCAACAACATGGAAATCTGGAGTTTTGTTTTGAAAAGGTCACAAAAAACCAAATTTGAAGTATTATTTAACACTATGGAACTCTATGGGCTTAAATCGAATTATTTGGCCCTTTCGAAATGTTCGTCGAAATTTTACAAATCTGAACATATTGCTTTCAAAAGGTTGCGAAAACTGTACACAAGCTTCACTTTTTAACTTTAGAATCGAATCAAACAAGGGATCAATAGTTTACAAAATATCATCGATCGAAAACTCGTTTTTCGTAGTTTTAATTCTTTGCGTTGTCATATCTCAAAAACAAAAGGTCGTATCACCAATAGGTTTACAAGGAAAATGACAAATTTCGAATCAATCAAAGAATCCTAGCTGACACTCCCTAGCTTGATTCCTTAGCCAAAATTTAGCATCTGCGTCAATTTTGAGCCAAATCGGTTAATATTTAAGAGTCGCTACACGGAGAAAAATGAGTTCCCAAAATCGTGAACAGGCGTTCACGAAATTGGGAACCACGAACAAAGTGTTCAATTTAAACATGGTACGATTTTCAAAAAGGTTCCATGGAATTTGGACACTTTGTTCGTGGTTCCCATTTTTCTGAACGCTTGTTTACGCTTTTCGGAACTCATTCTTTTCCGTGTATTGAGAGTTGACCCATTGAGAATTTTATCTACCTCGACTCGATTTAGGCTAGATCTTGAGCCAAATCGACTCGAGACTCGAGCCAGAATTCTCAGTGGGGAAGTTTTTTTTATGGATTTTTTTTTCAAAATATGTAGGTATGAAGAGTGGCAATTTTATGATTTTTCCCGGAAGGTAGTATTAATTGTGTGGACATTTTGTCAAGAGTGAAATTATTATGTGAAATCAAACGTTCTACAGTTTTGTCGATGAGTGCAAAGAATCCGAGTTGATTCGGAAAATTAGAAGCTAATTCAAAAAGCGTCCAGGGTGGCCACTCAAGTCGGGAAAGTCGGGAATTCGTCAAAATCGGCAAAAAATGGAATTCTAAGCATATTTGCTGGAAATGTTTTTTTACTGTTGAATATTTTTGTAATATTTTACATCATTTTTAATCAAATTGCATTCAATGCGTTTTGAGCACATGTCATACACTGTAATGCTCATTATATTTGTTGGTTTAGCAAATCTTGAGAAGCTTTTGAAATAATATTATGTGTTTGTTTAAAAAATAATATTCAATGTTTGAATACTTATCTGTAATTGGGATGAGTAGAATGATTAGGAAGGCATGTATTAATACATTTTTTCATAAAAATTTGTATGGGTATGTCGTTAACTCTATTTGAAAATACACAGCTTAATTTCAACGACGACCAGCATTATTTATAAAAAAAATATTCCAAAAAGTTGCTTATTTAAAAATGTCGCATAAATGATAGGTAGATTTTTCATTAAAATTGAAGTGAAAACATTTAAGTATGTAAACATAAATAATCAACATGTTTTGATTTTTTTGTAATAAATAAAAATGCTACCAATCTTAAGCACCTTTTGATAAACAAATAAGGAATCATATTTATAGTTAATTTGGTTTTCCAGTTAAATGAAATGAAAAAAAAAAATTGATTTGCTTGGCATTTTATTTTGAAGTATTATTTTACTAGTTTTAATAAATCTGTCAATAGTTTGATTTTTCAAATGGTTTAAAGGTTTTATGAGATTTCTAGAAATTTTATCCGATGGCAAATATAGTTTTTTATCGGTTTTGATTTCCGATTATCCTTTAGGTGAGAAATGTCTCTATTTTAAACTATGATAAAGTTGAAAACACCAACACCCTGAAAAAGACGTTATTGTGTATTTTTTTAAACGTCTTCAACGTCCCTAAACCTTAATGGATTTGACTTAAGTTGGCACAGATGCCTGATTTGCTAAAAAAAATCGAGCCAGGGGCTGTTCCATGAAATAATTTTTCGTCACTCTAGTCAACAATGTCAAAAAAAAAATTGCAGAGAAGTTTCTCAATTTTCAAATAATAAATTCAAATAAAGTCAGGGATGGACCATTTATAAAAAGAAAAGATTTTTTTATTTACAATAAATGGTATTAACTCAAAAATTGTGCATTTTTGCAAAGAATCACAAAAGTTAGATTGTAAAAATCGAGTTTTTGTGATAAAAGTTAATTGAAAAATAACTTTTTTTGTGTCCAGTCCAGACTCGTTTATTCGAAGTTCGATTATCCGACGAATGTATGGGAATCGCATCACGAACATTTTATTTTGTGTTTTGTTTCATTTTCTTATTTTTAACTTCAAATTCGAATTCTGCTACCCCGTTTTAGTCAAATTTGAATGGTTGATTTAAAAATTCTAAATCAATTAAGAGTAGTGCAGGGGTCATACATATCCTCGACAATCCAGAACAAGACATCGAGAAAAAAAATATTTTTTTTGTGATTCGAAGTTTTGATTATCCGAATTGAAATTTTGCCAAAGACTTGGAATAATCGAGTCTGTACTGTATTGAAATTCGGGCTTGTTATTTTTTCATATTTTTTTTTTATTGTTTGCCAATAACTAAATACAAAACATCACAAGTAAATTTTGGCAATGTCTCCAACTAAATTTATGTATCGATCTATTTAAAGAAACGTTTTTAACAAAAATCTGTTTGAAAAATATCTATTTTTAATTTTTCATTTTTTGTTCAATTTTTGAGCTCGGTAAAAAATGTTGCCAACGAGTTATGATTTTTTTTTTGCGAAAAATAGTGTTTTGAACTATTTTTAATTTGATTTTTAATTTTTACTAAAAAATTTCCGTTTTTTTTTTTTGCTTTTTGCCTTCCTCACGTTACTGAGGAAAGGCTATAAAATCACTCGAAAAATGAGCTTCTCAATTAGACCTCCTAGACCCACCTCCATGTATACCTATCGACTCAGAATCAAATTCTGAGCAAATGTCTGTGTATGTGGTGGGATGTTGATCAAAAATTGTCACTCGATTATCTCGACATTGGCTGAACCGATTTGGTCCGTTTTGGCGTCATTTGATCCGTCTTGGGGTCCCATAAGTCGCTATTAAAAATTATGCAGTTTAGTGAAGTACTTCAAAAGTTATGCTAAAAAACGATTTTATCAAAAGCCTGGAAGATTGTAAAAAGGGTGGTTTTTGTAAGAAAACCCGTCATGCTATACATTTTTAGAAAGGTATTAAAAAGACCGTTTCCCAATGCGTCCAAGACATTGAAGATCTGACAAGTCTATCAAAAGTTATAAGCACTTAAGTGTTATTTATACGCTTTTTGGAGGCCGGATCTCAGATATGTTGATGAAAACGTTGTCCGGATCTCTCATGCAACATATCGTTGGATAGGTATTCAAAATACCTTTCTAACGCGTTTAAAACATTGAAGATCTGACAACCCTATCAGATGTTATATGCACTTAAGTGTAATTTACGCACTTTTGCATTTTGGATAGCACCCTTTAAATGTGAGGAAGGCGCCAACCACCTAAGGTTGGATTAAGTATCGTTTTTTTTTTTAAGTGCTTATGGGTGTCCATTTCTGATTTTTTTTTTCAAAATGATAATAAAATTTCCTTTAATTTCGTCTGAGAAATATTGAAGAATAGACCTATTGTTGAGATACAGCAGATAAAAGAAAATGAAATAGCAAAATTCAGGTTTTCGAAGTCTCATCCATACAGGTCCTTATTCCTTAACGCCAGCTAATGATCCGATTTTTAATGTTTAAAACTGTAACATTTGTGAACAACAAACATTTTGACAGGGTCAAATACTATTTAAAAAAAAGTGCAATTTTTCATTCTTGAAAAGTGAAATCTGAAAACGATGCACTTTATCACTTTGTTCTATGAAGTCTTAAGTTATCTTATGGATTCCTTTGTAATGTTATGCAATCCAATGAAATCTATGTAATTCAACATATTCCAATGAAATCCTAGAAGACGTATAAAATCCTTATAATTCTTGGAAATCTTACAAACCTGAATCAGAATGAATCTAAATGAATCTTTAAATAACATGAGCCTTCTTGTTAGAAGTCAACCTGAAATTCTAACGTATTAATCCTTCACATAAGTAAACATTCAAATTATCCCTCCGTAAATAGTTACACATCACTACACCAACAAGATTGCCCCCTCTCAACCATCCATCTCGTCGGGGGTGATAATTTACTCCGTGATCCTTTAATCCGACCTAAAAACGATAATTATCCCTTACACTTATCCGGATTGAGGGTCTCCAAATCCAAGTTCTCCACCTCGCCCCAGCCCCGCCATAAATAACGGCCCATTTTTGTGGGCTGCTATTTTGGGTGTAAATATACCCCCATCCCCTCTCTCTCCCTTTACTCTCACAGTCTAAAACAATAGAGACGTTAAATCGCCTGTAAGATTAAGTGCTAGACGAGATAACCTCTCCTGGAGCCGGGAATCCCTAATGAGTGTGACTAGAGAGAGAGGTGCTAAATGGGGCTCCACCAGGCCAGGGAGAGATCCCGTTTCAAATCGGAAGGTGAATTTTCATACGAGGATGCTCCGGAAGGAGCATCCTCACAGGTAGATTAATACCAAATTTAAGGATAAGCTCATAAGGAAATTCTAGGTTGAGTTTGCGGCGTGTTTCCTACTTGTTTTCTTGGACTTTCGACTGAGTCTCAAAATTGCAAAAAAAAAATCTAAAAAAACCCCACCGTGCTCCATCGGTATCACAGATAACCTCATTTATTTCCCGGACCAAAAGAGGACACACGAATTAAGAGGCCAGCCACATTCCTGGCCCAGTGACACTGTCATCCGTCCTTTCCTTTTGTCCTTCTCCGGTTTTCCCACGGCTTGTCCGGTTGGTCCCAATCTGCCTCGGAGTTTAGCACACTACACCCCAAGGAGGGGCCTCGGAGGCTGAGGGACAAACTCATTTAAACAAATAGAAATTAATTAAAAGCCATTTTTCTCACTTTGCTTTTCCTGGTTTTTATTCGCACAGTTTTTTTTTTCTTGCCAAGAAAGTGGCAGTGAGGTGGTCACAGACAGTCTCGTTTCTGTTTTGTTCTACACTTTTTTTTTTTTGCAGTTGGACCTTGGTCCTTTCGAGCGGAAAAGGCACAAGGTGAGAAAGGCAAGGTGTTTTAGATAATTTCATTTGCAGGTCACGTTGTCGTCGTTTTCCAGGGTAGGCAGCCTCGGCTAGAACTGTAGTGCAGTGTGGCCAGTTTTAGGGGAAAATGAGAGGAATAAATTAAATGGAGTGTTTAGCTGTGTTTGTGCAAGGGGAGTGTGTGGCAGATGCCACTTCCGGCGGAAGTGAGGTTAGGTTTGGTGTCATTTCTGCATGCATATGATAGCACACAAACACTGAGCTTAGGTATTCACGAGTGGTTGAGGGGAACCGTATGTCTAGTAGTGGTATACAGTAAAGCAGAAATGTTTAGTGGGAAATTTCTCACCCTGCTTTTATGGTATTTAATTTTCGGTGTGAGCTAAGAACACAATTTCCAACATTCTCTTGGAAAAGTGTTTGAAGTTTTTAATTCAAGGATTTCAAATTCTTTTATGCGCATGGGATTTTTTTTGAGGGATAATTTGCAATGAAACTTCTTCATATTTCAGCTCTAAAAAGTTGACAAAACAAAATTAAAAACAAAAACTTAAAATAAAAAGGTTAAAGCTTAGCCCTTCCATAAAAAAAATCCGACGCTTCCCGGATTTAGAATGTCGAGGCAAATTTCTTTGCCCACATTCAAAGAAGTCACTGCACTCACGGAACGCCTCCACCTAACAATGGGCCGGAAGCTGGACAATGTTTCCCCGCCCCTCCCCCCCCCTCAAACACAATAGTACGGACGACACAATAAACCCAAGGTGGAAATTCCAGTCATGTGGAACCTCTCGGCCGGGAGAGGGTCCTCTACGGCCCCCGGAAATACGTCGCTCCTTACAATCGAATGAATAAACACTTATTCACATCCTTATGCTGCTTTTTACTTCTTCTTTCTATGTCAACGTAGTTGTTTCCATTGTTGTCGTTAAGTTGCTTTGAATGATGAAATTGTGGAAATATTATCTGCCATTATGTTTCTTTTGTGATGCCAAACGACGGACGATGGACGCTACTCCACGATGGATTTCATCGAATTTGCTGACACCACTTGGTGGCAAATAGACGCTTCCGATGAGGAGTTTTTTTTTCGCGCACGACATAAAGGCAACGTCCTCAATGAGTGAATGTTCTTATCCTGAAGATGACTGCTGGATTTTTCCACGGTCATGACTTGAAGAAAAAATCATTCACGGTTCAAGCAAATATTCTCAAGAGCGCTTTCTAAAGCGCAAACATCTTTCGGTCAAAGATCACCTCTTCATAAATAATTGTAAAAAAACGTTCCAAAACATAAAGACCGTCTTCGAAGCTCAACTGTCAAAAATGAAGAAAAGTACCATCCTCTTCAGATTCATTTTTCAACAGCTTTTAAGAGGGCGTTCTGCCCTTGACTATTGGGCGTTAGATTTTACACTTTTGAAGAAGTTTTCAACACTTGAACAGAGCGTCTTAGAATTAGACTACCTCAGACGCGATTGATGATTGAACAATTTGAAAGTGGCTTAAACAGTTATAAAATGTCGTATTTTGGAAGGTTTAAAAACTTAATGGTTTGATAAAACCTCTATTCTGAGTAATATTTCAAAAATAATGTGTGAAAAAGTTATAATCAACAGATCGAGATATACCAGTGCCTGATGTAAAATTTTACATTTTTTGACGCAAAATTTGTCTCTTTTGCCAGATGTAATATTATCATGTTTTTTACTGTGTACCTACATTTTATTTTTGGAAATTCATAAAAAAAATGTTGATAATGGGGTGGGTACTTTTTCTTTGCCCATAGAAAGCATGTTGCACCATTTGTTCGCCCAGTAAAGACTCCATACCGTTTTGGAAGCTGTACAAATCAAAGAGCTATGAAAATAGTCCATAATCTGAATCTTGAGAAGAGATTATCTGACCGATGAAGTGGCTTCGGCAATGTTGTAGGTTTTGCCCGATGCTAAAAAAAGATACTCGCATTACTTTTTTTAATTCACCTTTTAGCTAAAATAATTTGAAATCGCATTTTGCATTGTTGCCTATTGAAAAAAAAACAACATTTGGAAATTGCTTTGAAAAACTTAGAATTTTAAAATTGTTGTTTTTTTTTGTAAAAATCTTGTCTTTTTTACCTGCAAAATTATGACAAAGCTTGGCTTCAAATAATCAGGAAATAAATTTGGTCCAGGAAAAGGAGGCATTCTTATTATCAACAAAAAAATGTCCAATGTTCAGGAAACAGTATCTCTGTCACACATCAACATTATCTTTGGACCGATTTTCAATGCTTAAGAATTAATCATTCATTCAATTTTCTTATCATTATATTTTTGTTTATTTTAAATTCAAGCCTTTAAAAAAGCCGTAAACCATCAAATTTAAATTTTGAACAATCAAGGCTTTTTTAGTCATTTACGATTGCAAATTTAATTTTGTATGAAAATTGATTTTCGAAATTTTGTTTCGACAATATTTAGGGTTTTTTTAAAAACATAATTTCTTTTTCAAACTTAAAAGAGAATGGGCAAATTTGTATGGGAGCTGGTCCAAGAATGTACACGAACGGGACCAACTTTTTTCGAAATATCTCGCCGAGACATGAGAAAAAATCTTCAGGACCAACTCTCTAAACTCCAAGTCATTAACAAAGTAGTCTACCATAGTCTTAAACTTTGCGGGTATGATCCGTGGTCAAAACCGGTCGACATCTTGCTTGTTACGGCGATAGCTTCACCGGTCTTAACTCCAAGGGTTTCTCGGATGACACAGAACATCCCAATAAGTTGTTACAACATTGCACTGTAGCCTTCCATACTCACTGAAGCACACGGAGAAAAAAGAGTTCCCAAAATCGTGAACAAGCGTTCATAAAATTGGGGACCACGAACAAAGTGTTCAAATCCCATGGTACGTTTTTGGAAATCGTACCATGGGATTTGAACACCTTGTTCGTGGTTCCCATTTTTGTGAACGCTTGTTCACGATTTTGGGAACACTTTTTTCTCCATGCAGTCTGGGTAGGAATTGGTTTCAAAATCTTGAAGTTTCTATGGTATGCCTCTTGCACAAACTGTTCAAACGGATAGAAACAAGAGAAGTCAAGTTTCAATCATGCTAAGACGTATCAGAACTCATAGTTTTTGCTGATACGCGTCGAATGAAGTCAAGATGATTGAAATCCATACTAAAATAGAGATTTTATGAATGATTTTAGAAAAAGCAATAATTTGATTTTTTTGTACATTTTAACCCAAATTGCTCAAACTTCAACATCTTGTAACTTTTGAACCCCGGGGTTTAGAGAGTTGGCCCTAAAGACTTTTTTCATATCTCGGAGAGATCTTTCAAAAAAAGTTGGTCCCGTTCGTGTACATTCTTGGACCAAAACCGCCTATTCCACTTTCGGTACTCTATAATTAACTATAATTTAAGTCTCCTAAAACTTATAAAAAATCTAAAGTCGTTACAAATATTTTTGAAGTTTATGTTTTTTGACTCTGACCAAAGTCGAGAGGGGGCAACAGAAATTTCAAGCCATGGTATCGTCAATTGAATGCAAAAAGCGTTTTAAAATGCATTTTACACCAAACCAGTTAAATTATAATCTTTTGTTTTCAAAATATCTAAGTTTTCATGAAACGTTAAAAACCATTTTGCGGTACACCAAGCTATTTTTTATCTAGTCAAAACATGCTTAATATGATTATTTGATAAGCTAAATGCATTTAAAATTGTTTTCCATTGATTAGACATCTAAATTCCTGAAAATTTTGTTTGTTTTATATTATTTTGATTTCTGATTTTTTGGGCCCATTTAAAGGGGAAGGCGACATAGTTTTTGAAAAATGTTTCCAACGGCCAAACAATTTTTTTTTAGCAAGTATTTTAGTCGATTAAATAATTGTTTTCCTTTGTATTTTTTTCAGAAATTTTTTGAAAACCTTGCGAAGACAAAAGAATCTCTCCTCAGGACACTGATGTTTGAGATTCACATCTAAATTTTGTAAGGAAAAACGATTGATGCAAAATGGCTTCATGGACAAAGATAATGCACAAAGTTTCGTTCAAATTGAAAAATTACAAAGAAATGTTGATTTATGAAAACGTAGAGAATTATTTGATCTTGTTCAAAAATTTTCTTTAGCCGAAATAATTAGACCCGTATTTTTTTCTTTGACCGTTAGGGTGACCTACACCGTTCTAAGGTGGTCACAAAAACAATATTTTTGTCAATTTTCGCAAATATTTGAGTTGTTATGGACAAAAATGAAAGGTAAGTAGTTTGCCTTTCAAAAAAAAAATATATTTCGAGTTCCAAAAATCCAGCCAAACAGTTGAAAAAGACGCATGAAAACTTTGAAAGGTGTTTTGGTCGTGGTCCAAATAGCATAGGTCTGAAAATTTCGTATAGCCTAGGTCGAAAAATTTCGCATAACATTAAAAAAATGATAATGTCGAACCGTACGTTTTCAAGTTATGATTTTTGAAAAAACAAAACTAGATTTATCATCGCGCCTTGCGCTAAAATGGAAAACTGACGAAATTGGCAAAAAAATAAATATTTTTTTTCAAAATTTTCGGGATCTATTTCATTATAACTTCTATTTTAATTTTCAGCCTAAATGCTTAAAGCTTAAACTCGCCACAATCTATCGATAATATAAAGATTTATACGTTATTAACAGAGTAATAGCTGGGTGCTGAATAGTGATTCGCAAAACGGCCTCAATTTTGAACTGTCAAAGTAGAACCAATTTTTTGTTCGTCAAAAGTAGAGAGTATTGTACTGCCACTCGAAGCTAGTCCGTCCCATATGTAATTTCGTCAATTTTGAGGTAATGATGCAGTTTGGTTCAAAATCATGTAAACTATCAGAAAAACCAATGAATTGTAGTACTTTGTTCTAGAAAGTCGGAGAAAATTTACTTTTTCGTGAAATTCTAACACGTAGCTTTATGGGCGGGACAACTTTGACACGCGTTTTTCTCGGCTTGCTGTTTTTACATATGGGACGTACATGATTAGAGCGGCAGTGTAATCGATCATTAAACATTGTTTTATTTTTTTTTTGAAGAATGAAAAATGTGTGGCTTTTGAGGACATGGAGTTTATGTCAAGAAATTTTAAGAAAGTTGAAAACGATATCGTCATTTTTTATAATTATGAATGGAAGATATTTATGGAGTCGATGCTTCCATCCAGAAGTTGTCACTCTATCCATCACCCAGAGGAATTCTTTTGAGTTTGCGGAAAAGAACTGGTTTCTTGAAATTCTTAAATTTCTTGGCAGAAAACTACAGCTCCATTTTAATGCTGCAACATCTGTCAGCAAAACGCTTCATCGCTCTCAACTTTCCATGTTGTGAATCTTCCCCACAATCTGCTCTTCTTCTTTCTTCAAAGCATCGGCATTAATCGCGAGCAAGCACGAGAAAACGCGCCCGCGAAAAACATAACTTTTCAACGGCTTGGAAAAGCACGCCCAAGAAAGACAGCAAAAGTGAGGGCAAAAAAAAACACACACATTTTCACGAGACTGTTGAGAAGAATCACTTCATACCACGATTTTTCCTCTTCTTCTTAGTTTTGCTTTTGTTTTTCCTGCTCCAGCGATTTCCGCTCTAAAGCCGGAAGCTGCCAGCTTGGCGGGCGCGCGTGCTTTCTGACGTTGTAGTGCTCAGAGGCCATATAATTGCAATAAAAGCGGAAACGCGCGCCAGGAAGCACCACCGCCAGCAACAAGAACAAAAAAAAAAAGAAAACCCTCTCGCCGAAAAGCGCCGGAAAACTCTCATATGTTATGTTTATTTGTGAAACGAAAGCACCGGGAATGTGGTGCATACTTTTTTTGTCTTTTTTTCTTCTTTTGCTCTCAAGCTCGTTCACACCTTCACTTCAACTTGCGGCCAGCCCCTCCGGGGCTTTTTCCTGATGATGGTGAAAAATAAAAAGTTATAATCCTTGCCCACGGAAGAACTTTGGAATATTTTATGTACGTTTGTACTTCAGCTTTGTGTTTTTGTTCTTTTCAGCGCTTCGAAATGATTACGCACTCAAAAAATATCCTTTCCTTTCCCTTAAGCAGCCCCTCGCAATCCCTTCGGGGGGAGCAACGAACTTTCCTGTTTGATGGTTGGATGGCGGCAAAGCTTTTATAACTCTTTGATTTCGGGAAGGCTTCGTCAAAATTGTATGCCGAGAGGCTTTATGGGAAAGTTTTTTTTTCAACTCTCAACGCTCAATTTGGCCCCGGGGAGATTATGGATGTAGAATTGGGGATGTGATGGCTGGTCGAATTGGTTTTGGGACTTTTTTTTCTCTCGTGTTAAGAAGACTCAGCTGGTGTTAAAAATTTGTTTGAAAGTTGTTGGCAAATCCTTGCGAGAATAAATGATAGGCTTTGTGTTAAATGTGAGTTGAGCTTACAGCAGGATTTGCTTTATTTTTTCTATTTTTTTTTTATTATTTCAGACCGAATCTAGTGCTTAGTTGCTTAAATCATGTTAAGCTACTTTGGAAACACAAATTAAAAAAAAAAACATCATTTTTAAACAAGTTCAAACCTTCTCAACTACTTTTTTGATAAAAACTATAAATCTAATTTTATTTTTATTTTAAATCACTTGTTCTCACTCAAATAACGATATAATGCTAAGGTGTACCTTTGAAAATTTGAAAAATATCAAAATCTCCAAAATACATAATTTGATAAAAAAAAATGAAATTGAATTTCATTTCAATTTTGAGGTGCAAAAATTCAAGATAATTTGAAATTATTCAATACGTCTTCTGGTCAATGTCGAGTAAACGGGCAAAAAACAATTTTCTCGCCTAATTTTTATTAATTTTTTTTAAATGCTCTATCTATGGTAATAATATTTTCAAAAATGAAAAAAAAAAACAGTTTAACATTTAGAAATGACCAAAAACCATGTAAAAATTGGCAAAGCTTCTGTTATTTTGAAACCAATTTTATTTTCAATGCCGCTGTATCTTCAAAAGGATTGGACTTAGTACAATGCACAGTGGTCCTGATCGCAAAATTAAGTGGAAATGTATTTTCCGAACAATGGTGAAATTTTGGTGTCTTCAGAACAGTTGTTGCAAATGAAATAGGGCAACTTCTGGTTTGGTTCAAAATTAGGGTGGTTCACGATTAGGGTGATTTTGAAAATCTAACTTTTCAGGAATATTTTTGGGATTCGTTTCGTTTTCTAAAAAGTTTTTGGGCACGCCAGTCTAAGCAACTTTGTCGAAAACACCAAAATTTAATCACGAAATCTACGATTTTTACGATTAATTTTATAGAAAGCATCTGAGCAAACCTTTAAAAATTAGTTTGTTGAACGTAGCAATTCAACGTTAAATTTAAGAGAAACGTGTTGTTCGGAGCAAAAATTGTAAAATTATAGTAAAATCCTAAAATATGACCAAACATCATTCTTTTGACACTTCGGCACAACTCTGAGGGCAGATCTAGAATCAGCAGGCAAAATTACTTGGTAAAACATATATTTCGACAATTTTCAATTTTCGTTAGAGTGGTCCCATACACTTTTCCCTTGAAAATAAGACATTTTCAAAAGAAGATATCTCGAGTTTAAAGAAAAATACCCCTTGGATGTTTTCAGCAAATATAGTGCTAAATGTCTTCTTTCGAATGCAACCTGGTGCTTAAAGTTTGGCCTGCGCCTTTTCGAGATATTTGAGTTTTAAATTTGCATCTTTTTGCCTTAAAATGGCTGCAACTTTTGCCCCTAAGTCCAAATTGACGTGTGAGATGATAAAAATGTTTGATTTTTAGAGCTCTAAAAGTGCTCCCAACAACATTTTTCTGGTTCTGCGAACCTAACATTTTTTTAGCAGACAAAAAAACCCAAAAATATTCCTGAAATATTAGATTTGGGTCATTCCATCTGAAGCGGAACAGCATTTGAAAATTACCCTCTCCGATCCTGCTCAAATTTGGCAGGGTTGTTGATACTATCAAAACATGCAAGAATCCCGAATTTCATCCAAATCGGACCACCCCCTCCATTTTTGTACCTCCCCAAAAAATCGACTTTTTGGCGATTTTTGACCAAACCTCCTAGTTTCAAACGGCGATAGCTCAGGAACCACAAACCTTAGAAGGTCGGTCTTAGACTCAAGGACTGAAGGAAATTGGACGTAGAATCCATTTCCGTGATCAAAATGTTGATTAATTTATTTTATCTACCTGTATTGCGCAATTGAAAACTTTAAACAGCCGTATCTCAAAACACCCCAACTTATTTTTTTTATTTGACCTCACCATCGTGTTCCCCGGCCAGTTTTACATAAGAATCACTTATCGACAGAAATGAATATGTTTCGTTTCAGAGATATCGAATTTTAAAGTTTTGTGTTTTCGAAATTACCTACATCAGCTTCATTCGCCGCATCTGCTAGAAGCACACAGGCGGGCTGATCAATAAATGCTACCTGGACATTTATTGAAATAATGTTTAATCATATTCATAATTAATCTTTATCAAATTGGGCAAAAAATAACTTTATAACACTGTAGGAAACTGGAGATTAATCGCGAATATTTATCTGCTCAAAAATATGAATAAAGTGATTTTCTGTGCTAACCCACAGGACAGAGCAATAACGACACACAGTAAAGGGCAGAATTGGATTCCGACGGAGCGAGCAGGAAAATGCAATTAATCTTGTTAGTGACACTGAACAATAATTGCACGATACATTATTGAGTAAAAAATATGAATTAAAATGAATACAAATTGTTGATACGTTGTACTCTAGTGAAGGACGATCACAAGGAGTAGGAAAAGGATTTCTGGAAAGTATAAAACTGAAAAATGTAAGAAAATTTCAAAGTTTGATCTGCTGCAAAGCGGCTAATTCCCCAAATTTAGTTGCGATGGTTTCGACACCGTCCGCAGCAGTGTTTTTTTCTTCTATCATGCTTGGATTTTTGGAACACAGTACGGCTGCTGTCCTCACGTATAAGGATTTTTTAAATTAAATGTACCTTGACCAAAATCATATTTTAATCAAATGGAGCTGGCTCACAATATAAAAATTGATTTAATATGATCAATCTTTTAAACCATAAATCAGATTTTCCAAATTATGGTAAAATGTCAATAATAAACTATAATAATAATAATAATAACGCAGGTTTTGGGGGTTTTGCTGAATGGCACTGTTTTGCTACCGCCCATAATAAAGGCCCTAGTCATGGCCTCGGAGATAATCTAAAACGGTTAGCAGCACGTTTAAAAACGGTGCATTCAAAATAACCCAATAAATATTCCCTTCACAAAAATAAATTGATGAATGTAGGGGAACAGCATCTAATTCCAGAATTCCTGTTATGTTGCCATATCAGCGCTTTGGCATTCAAATACAGCTGATTAAAAGCGTTTTTAACTGAAATCGAATGATACATAGCTCAATAAGAAGTGAACAAGCAAGTTTCTATCAAAAGTTTTGCAACATTTGTTGTTTAAATGAAAATGAGCAAATTGGACGAAACTAGAAGCGAGGACTTAACCTGCTAAACATACGAGAATTTCCCCTATTAGCCATTTAAATAAATATTTGCGTAAAATTATAAAAATATAAATTAAATTAATCATCTCGCAGAGCACCAGGTAGCAGTTATTGATCAGCCCGCCTGTGTGCTTCTTGCAGATGCGGCGAATGAAGCTGATGTAGGTAATTTCGAAAACACAAAACTTTAAAATTCGATATCTCTGGAACGAAACATATTCATTTCTGTCGATAAGTCATTCTTTTGTAAAACTGGCCGGGGAACACGATGGTGAGGTCAAATAAAAAAAATAAGTTGGGGTGTTTTGAGATACGGCTGTTTAAAGTTTTCAATTGCGCAATACAGGTAGATAAAATAAATTAATCAACATTTTGATCACGGAAATGGATTCTACGTCCAATTTCCTTCAAAATTGAGTCTAAGACCGACCTTCTAAGGTTTGTGGTTCCTGAGCTATCGCCTTTTGAAACTAGGAGGTTTGGTCAAAAATCGCCAAAAAGTCGATTTTTTGGGGAGGTACAAAAATGGAGGGGGTGGTCCGATTTGGATGAAATTCGGGATTCTTGCATGTTTTGATAGTATCAACAGCTCTGCCAAATTTGAGCAGGATCGGAGAGGGTAATTTTCAAATTTGCACTTTTTCGTGCACAGTTGAGATGGAATGACCCATTTACAAAATCACCCTAATTTTAAACCAAACCAAAAGTTGCCCTTTTTTATTTGCAACAATTCTTCTGAAGACATCAAAGCTCAGTTACAGTTTTTGGGAATATCCATTTTCCACTTGATTTCGCGATCTGGACCACTGTGCAATGGTCATTATGGAGACTTTATGTGAAGTTATCTGCATGAACGAATCCCATGATAGGCTTTTAAAAATTTTGACTTTTCAGTCAGTTTAAAAACTATTTTAATAAATAATTTTTGCATTTTTTTAACGAGAGACTTATCATCCTGCTTATTTTGTGAGGCTTTTTGCCACATCTAAGGCTTGAAAAAAATAATTAAATTTTCATAATATCAATGAATTTATGACTTGAAATAAAGTATGCAATTTATTTTTTTTAAACATGTGTTTTATATGTCAGCTGAAACAGATTTTTTTTTAAACTTGAACAAAATGAGTTTATACACAAATTGAGTTTACCAACCTGAGAAAATGATACATTATCAAGCTAAAACAACACCCAATTTTTACGTTAACAGGATTACATTTGCTAACTGTGTTTAAGACCTGGTTGCAGAATAGTGGTTCGCAAAGCGGCCTCAATTTAGAACTGTTGAACGGCCTGAGCGGTTTAGGCTTTCAGGATTTTTGTGATATTTACTTGTAGAGTCAAAACAGATCAGTAAACTTCACTTATCTGTATATTACACTTTTTAAAGATTACATTTTTGTCAACTTATACGCGCACGATCACATCACTTTGCATTGAGATCTTCGTCGAACAAGTTCTCTATGTTGAAGCCAGACTTGTCCTCCAGACCTCTGCGCCGAGCCATGCCAGACCCCGAACTCCTAAGTCCCGAGTGGACTCTTCACGGCAGCTAAGTCCCGGCGGACTCTTCACGGCGGCTAAGTCCCGGCGGACTCTTCACAGTGGCTAAGTCCCGGCGGACTGCGGCCTCCACCGCTAAGTCCGGCTGGACTGGGGCCTCTGCTACTGGTGGCTGCTGGCGGGTCCGGCTGGTCTGGGGCTTCTTCAGGATCTGGAACTGGACTGGGCTTGAACTGGCTGGAACTGACTGGAACTAACTCTGGAACTAACTCCCCTCCTCAAGAATTTTGGGGTTTTTATAGTCAGTCCCCGAAAACTCTACTAAATTTTGTTCTACTAAAAGTGGTCCGTTTCGATGAGAAGCATCGATGAACCTCATGAATTAAATTGTGCAGACCTCTGCAATTCTTCATGACTTTCCGTATGGTGTAGTGAGTACACCTCAAAATCGGAAGTCATGGGTTCGAACCCTTGTCGTGAAACTTTAAATTATGTTATTGAAATATCAAAATTATGTTCCTCAAATATTCTCAAAAATGTAAGTCAATAATGAGAAGGTCGAATTCTCCATTGAACAAACATGCCAATGAATTTGGTTAAGCCACACCTTCAATTTCCCCTGTGGAATAACATCGCACTTTCATAATTGAAAGCTTAATCATTTTTTTGATTGCCTAACAATTGGCGAAAATTAATAAAGGGCTTTTCAGGTGAGGATGACTCATGATCCACACCTGTACATAAGCTTAATTATTTGTCGCGCAACGCGTGTCGACGGGTAAAATTATTTATGCTTGCGTAAGCGCGCATGGTCAGAACTGTGGTGAGGTTCGAAAAATGGACAAATTTAATGATTTAAATTTGAGGTCGCTGCACTGTCAAAGCGGAACCAATTCCCTGTTCGCAAAATGCCACCAAGAAGTGGCAAGTATTGTGATCGATCTTTAATTTATTTTGTTTTGTCATCACGTGGAAAACAAAAAATGCCTCTTTTGGCTTCCCATCGTTTAGTCTACGAAGAAAAAAAGCGCAAAGCACTTAATTTTTCAGCGAAAACTTTAATATCAACAGATCCAAAATGTTTCAAAACAATTCAAGCAGCAAAAAATATGTCACGCTTGAGCTTGAACATAGCCTTCTACTTTGTTTATGTTTACAGCTGTAGTGCAGTTGTATTAGTGGGGAGCTTTCGAAAAAAACGTTACGCAGTCTGTCTTTTCAGCACCCAGTTTAAGACTATAAAAAAGGGTTTCACCGACAGGACGAAATTTATTTTTCCATGTTAAGACTTTGCAAATTATATTTAGATTTCGTCTTGATTTTTTGGGGCAACTTTAAAGGGGTTATGGCTCAAAAGTTGCGGTTATTTGTTCCCTAAAACATATAGAAAAATCTCGAAAATCCAAAATTATGTATTTTGGGAAATTGAGTTTCTGTTAAAAACAAGTTGATGAAAAAATCGTAATTTTTTTCCGTGTATCTATTGTTTTTCTCAATTGTCCTCAACAATACCTACAACTTTGCCCAAGACACCAAATTGATAAGAAAATTTACTAAAAAGTTGCAGCTGTTTGAATATTTACGTACCATTTTTGTATGGAAAGCAGTCAAAATTATAAGGAGACTTGTATGGATGAACCTATGACATAAAACAGCATTTTTGGTCATAGGGATAGCCCCCACAAAGTTTGGGCCAAATAAAAAAAAAACAAATAAATTCCATTTCCGGTGTTGGTAGAGAAATGCTCTTATGTAAAGTTTGAGGTTGCCTTGAAAATTGTTACTCCAATTTCCCGGAACTGGCTTAACCAATTTTTCAAAAATCCGTGTCATTCGATCGATATGGTCCCAGAAGTTCTTATTGGATATTTTTAAGCTTAGTGGAGTAATTCAAAAAAAAGGTTTAAAAAAATGCTTAGCACGATAATCTACTCTTTTACCAGTAGTTTGTATTTTGCAAACATTCACTTCACAACTCATTATCAAACTCAAAGCCCACAAAAAAAGCGCAAAACTTCACAAACCAGTGACATAATTACATCAGATGATATGAATTAATTGCGTGCACAAAACTGTTGCCCTACATCTTGCCGCCATAGTTCTAGGCAGTGTGCAGTGCACTGCACACACTCAGTGCCGCAGTAGATCACTGGTTCTTATCACTTGGGACAACTTGGTGTGGCGGCCACGTGGCTGTGGTCAGTCCGGGGGAAAGTAGAAATTATGGTTCTGTATGAGAAGAGAGCGGGAAAAAATATTGCGGCGTGACATTTTTTTTGAGTAAGAGAGTGCGCTAGAATTGCAACTGCGGGATGGCACGGAGAGAAATGTTGAGATTTGTATTACAAAAAGTAATGCAGGATATTTTTTCCGTGCCCTTTTTCCAGCAGTCACTGCTCGAGAAGATACATTTAATTAAAACTAATTTATGGCGTTTGTAGGTACTTTGGAAAAGAAACTGCGTCTGGCAGTGAAGTTTCGCGTGTGATACGCGCTTCAGAAGCAAAAATGCGCCTGCCAGGAATGCAATCATTAATAATTTAGATACGAAATTATGATTTCATTTGCCAACTTGCCCCGTCGAAGTCGTATAAAACTAACCTTACTTTTCTGGTCTCGTTTCAGATGGCGTGGCCCGTTGTCGTCGGTAGTTTCGCGCGTGATTTCGTGTGAATTCCGAGAAGAATTTCGAGTTCTGCAGGAAGTTTTTTCTAAGGGATCAAGAGTGCGTTTTTTGTGACCAAATTTAGGCGCAGCGAAAAGTGAAAAAAATAAAAAGAATGAAATCGTCAAGTATGGCCTCAAAGTGTTCCGGGGTTGTCCGGTGGTTCGGATGGTGGGCAGTGATGGCCACCAGTTGGATCACCCAGGGGATGGTGGTGGAGGCGTCACAGTGGGATCACATAGTGGATTTCGATCCCAAATATCGGTTGCTGTGGACTTCCAACGCGCAGGATATTACGTTCGAGATCCAGGCCCGAACGCTGGGCTGGGTCGGGGTGGGATTCTCGCACGACGGGACGCTGGCCGATTCGGACGTGGCGATCGGGTGGATCGACCAGGGGCACGTGTACTTTCAGGTGAGTTTGCTTGTTATTTTGATTGAATTTTAATTGAAAATCAAAATTGATAGTACAAATCATAAGTTTCACAAATCATTAAACTTTTATCAAAAATTTAAAAAAGTGCAACGTGGCTTATGAATGGCCCCTAAGGAAGAATGGACAATGAAAAATGAAAAAACTAAATTTTAGAAAACGAAATCGAACTCTAAAAAGTCAAAACAATTAGTGGAAAGTGACAATAGAAAAATTTTCAATAAGAAATGAGAAATGATAAATGAGAAATGAGAAGTGAGAAATGAGAAATGAGAAATGAGAAATGAGGAATGAGAAATGAGAAATGAGAAATGAGAAATGAGAAATGAGAAATGAGAAATGATAAATGAGAAATGAGAAATGAGAAATGAGAAATGAGAAATGAGTAATGAGAAATGAGAAATGAGAAATGAGAAATGAGAAATGAGAATTAAGAATTGAGAAATGAGAAATGAAAAATGAGAAATGAGAAATGAGAAATGACAAATGAGAAATGAGAAATGAGAAATTAGAAAGGGAGAAATCAGAAATCAGAAATTAGAAAGGGAGAAATGAGAAATAAGAAATAAGAAATGGTAAACAAGAAACGATAAATGAAAAATAAGAAATGAGAAAAATGAAATGAGACATGAATAATAAAAATATAGAAGCGAGGCATTTGAAATCAATAAACAGTACATAAAACATTGTGTTTATTGGCAACAATTATTCGAAGAAAAACACCAAAAATGGCTAGTCTATAACCTTATCCCAAATCTACAAGTCAAGAAATTCGTCTTGAATGGAGAGTCCGGAAATGGTTTTACGAACTTGTTCCGTAAATAACACTCCCCATAACGATGGTATGCAATATAATCCGAATAGAACCCATTCATAGCCGAGCGGAAAAGTTGTTTATTTTCCATCTCATCCATTCAAACACGCCAACATATTTATAGCCCAGGTTCCCAATCAGGAAGAGAAAGCCCATAAAAAACGGTGGGGACCCGCCGAAAGGTGCGAAAAAAAATACATTACATTCTGGGAAAGGAAAATTGCACGACTTTCCCCGTTGAGCGACCCTCTCGAACACAAACGAGGGTATGCGAATAATTCTAATTAAATGGAATGTGAGAAAAATGTGTTTCACCGGTTGAAAAGTCCTGGCCCGGGGGTGGATGTTTATGTTTATGGCTGGAAAAAAGGGGGTGAATTGCCTATTTTCAATTATGAGGTGGTGATAAGAAATAGTGTGTACACCGGGTTACGTTTGTTGGAGAAAATGTTTTTTTTTTTCTTTGAGAAAAGGTAACGTCCGGTGTTATTTGGTGTTTTTATTGCTAAGAAATATCGAGATCATGAAAATAATGGCTTTATTGGAATGTAGTTCTACAAACATTAAACTTATTGCAAATTGCAACATTATCTTTTGAAACTGTAATATCGCTTTGAGGCACTCAAATTGTTTTCAACCCCCAAAACGCTCGCATGATTTGTGGCATCGATAAAATTACTTTCCCACCAAAAGGAAAACGCAAAAAAAATACCAAAATGCCTTCATCTGGAAAATGAACGAGCAGCATATTCATAACATAACCCCAGCAAAAAGTACTTCTTCTTCCCAGCAATAAAAACAGATTTCGACCCACATTCCTGAGAACTAAGGAGACCAAAAGGATCTCACACACACACACACGCTGAAGGGACTCGAATTCTTCCTTACGTTGCTCGCTGAGCCGAGTGACATGATTAAAAGCCTTTATTTATCGTCATCGAAGACGGGGCATGAGCCCACACAGTAAAGGTATGAGTACCGACTGTTGTCTTTTTTCTTTTTTCTCTCGAAAGCCTCCCATTTTTTTTGCTGGCAAAAGGGCAGATCCTATGGGAGTGCACGGAAATATTCTTATGAAATTGTGAGTGCGAGCGCGTTTTTTTGCTTTCGTCTTTCTTTCGGGAAGTGAGCAATAAAGCAACGCCATAAACGTAATCTCATTCGCCGAAATGGGTACTATTTTTCATTTATCAAAATAAATTGCTATTGCTGGGCGATATTTCGGGGCTAGTCACGTCGATTTTGGTTGGGGTTGTGTTTTTTTCTGTTGCGTTTTAGTGATCGGGCACGAAAATTTACACAAACACATGGAAGGACTTTTGTTTGCAATTGTGTGATACTGAGCGAAAAAAATTTTTTATTTTTGATTTTTCAATTCATTCCCATTTCTCATTTCTCCCTTTCTCATTTCTCATTTCTAAGATCGAATTTCACATTTCTCATTTCTCATTTCTCATTTCTCATTTCTCATTTCTCATTTCTCATTTCTCATTTCTCATTTCTCATTTCTCATTTCTCATTTCTCATTTCTCATTTCTCATTTCGCATTTCTCATTTCTCTTTTCTCTTTTCTCATTTCTCATTTCTCATTTCTCATTTCTCATTTCTCATTTCTCATTTCTCATTTCTCATTTCTCATGTCTCATTTCTCATTTCTCATTTCTCATTTCTCATTTCTCATTTGTCAGTTCTCATTTCTCATTTCTCATGTCTCATTTCTCATTTCTCATTTCTCATTTCTCATTTCTCATTTCTCATTTCTCATTTCTCATTTCTCATTTCTCATTTCTCATTTCTCATTTCTCATTTCTCATTTCTCATTTCTCATTTCTCATTTCTCATTTCTCATTTCTCATTTCTCAATTCTCATTTCTCATTTTTCATTTTTCATTCCTCATTTCTCATTTCTCATTTCTCATTTCTCATTTCTCATTTCTCATTTATCATTTCTCATTTCTCTTTTCTCATTTCTTATTTCTCATTTCTCATTTCTCATTTCTCATTTCTCATTTCTCATTTCTCATTTCTCATTTCTCATTTCTCATTTCTCATTTCTCATTTCTCATTTCTCATTTCTCATTTCTCATTTCTCATTTCTCATTTCTCATTTCTCATTTCTCATTTCTCATTTCTCATTTCTCATTTCTCATTTCTCATTTCTCATTTCTCATTTCTCATTTCTCATTTCTCATTTCTCATTTCTCATTTCACATTTTTCATTTCTCGTTTCTCCGCGAACTGAAACAGCAGTTGCCCCAACCCCTCTTTGTTTTTTTTTGAATTTCTAAGGGGTAATATTGGTTCCTGATCACGAATCCGAGGTCCATTTTTCGATATCTTGAGACAGTGGGGCGAAACTACCCCTTCCATTTTTATACATTAAAAAAATACGTGTTTTTCAATAACTTGCAGCCTGGAATGGTGATGAGGTGGAAATGTATAGTTAAAAGGACTTTTTGATGTCAAATAACTTTTTTATTTGATATATTATTTGAAACTCGTTTTTTTTTTCAAATGAATAGAACTTTGCTCAAAAAATGCAAATTCCCAAATATTAAGAATTCAAATTTAATTTAATTTTCATAAAACTCTCAAGATCTGATAAAAACCTTAAAAAACATAAAAAATAAAAAATGTTATGATTGGGACCTTTAAAAATAGAGAAAGTTATTAAAAATAATATATTTTAATTTTCAAAAACTGCTTATTTTGAAAGAATATCAAAACAAGCTTGAATTCATTTCAACAAATAAAAATAAGTACAACGTGAATAACTGAATAAAAATTCAGAACTCAAAAAGAATTACTGTATTATGTTATTACTAATCTAATCTAATCTAATCGAACACAAGCGCAGCCAGTCCGAAGAAAGCATCCTGGAAGAACTTGCGGTTAGATTACGCCTCAAGTCCTTTCTTGTCTATATTAATAATTGCAGTACATCCGAGTAACCCCAAAAATGTACAGCAAAAATTAAAGCGGCCAGGCCTACTGCGTTGCATTAACCGCAGAGACAGATTCGGTGAACGGATCACATTTCACAGAATCAACAGGGGAGGAAGGATGCGTGGACATACCGTACCAAACGCTCCGAAGAATTACTGTATTATGTTATTACGAATATTTTTAAAGTTCTTGTTTTCAAAAATCATAAAAAACAACTCGTACTCAAAGTCATCGCCCGTGCGAATTTAATTCTAACTCAACACAGTTCAAATAAACAACATTATTCACCCAACTCTTAGAACAAACAACTACAAACACCTTCTCACAAAACAGCCTAGCTATTATCCGGAAAAATAAAAACAAAACACATCACCAGCTCAACTACACTGAATTTCCATCCCCTCCTCCAACCCTCCACCCGGAAAAACTTCAACCCAAACCTGTCCGCCTGTTGGGTAGCTGTTAAAATTCATTAGGCTTCCCGGTGCCTCATTTCACAACTTCATTTGTGCTGCTAATCTGTGGTGGTGTGCACGGTGTACGGACTCGTCTCTGACAGCCCCTGCCCCCCCCGGCGGAAACTCTCTCTCCGGTGCGCGCACGGATATCCTTCACAAGCAGAGCCGCACGATTGCAGCACGAAACCCGGCCCGGCCACACCTCTCTGACATCAACGGGAACAACAACAACACAGGGTGACGACTCACACCCGATGAGCTTTTTTTTTTTTTTTTTTTTTTTTTTAATTTATATTTATTCAAATTTCTTTTCCATGTACATTCATTCAGTTAAAATATTATTGAGTGTCCAATCACAAACGATGACTTTTCACCTCAATTTTAAATACTAGCAACTTTCATTTATTCATGAAATATTGTAGCTTTCGCTATTCAGTGATTTCAAATGTAGGAGGTCCTACATGTACAAAGGGAAAAGGGATACCTTAAAACTAACTTATAAACTATATAAAGAGCGGATCAATGCAGCTGAAGACTGCAATGATTTTTGTCGAAATGCATCAATTATCTTATTGGACATAACATCCAAAGTGTCAACTTCGGCTAATTGATGAAGTTCACTGGTGCTGAACCAGGGAGGAAGTTTCAGAATCATTTTCAGAATTTTGTTCTGAATCCTCTGAAGTTTTTCTTCCTGGTTAAGCAACAGCTTGTCCAGATCGGCACAGCATAAAGCATGGCAGGTCTGAAAATTTGTTTATAAATTAACAGTTTATTCTTGAGACAAAGTCTAGAATTCCTGTTTATAAGTGGATACAAACATTTAATATATTTGTTACATTTAACCTGGATACTTTCAATGTGATCCTTGTAAGTAAGGTTTTTGTCAAAACCAAGTCCAAGATATTTCACTTGATCCTCCCACTTTAAATTTACCTCATTCATCTTTATAATGTGATGACTTTTTGGTTTAAGAAAATCAGCCCTTGGTTTGTGAGGGAAAATAATAAGTTGAGTTTTTGCAGCATTTGGAGTAATTTTCCATTCTTTCAAATAAGAATTGAAAATATCCAAGCTTTTGTAATCTTCTTGTGATGACACGAAGGCTTCTGCCTTTGGCGGAGATGCTTGTGTCATCAGCAAAAAGTGATTTCTGACATCCTGGGGGCAAATCAGGCAAGTCAGAAGTAAAAATATTGTATAAAATTGGACCCAAAATGCTTCCTTGAGGGACGCCAGCACGTACAGGTAGTTGATCAGATTTGCTATTCTGATAACATACCTGCAGAGTACGATCTCAAATAATTTTGAATAATTTTCACGATATAAATCGGAAAATTAAACCTTTTCAATTTCGCAATCAAACCTTTATGCCAAACACTGTCAAATGCTTTTCTATGTCTAGAAAAGCAGCGCCAGTAGAATAGCCCTCAGATTTGTTGCTTCGAATTAAATTTGAAACTCTCAACAACTGATGAGTAGTTGAATGCCCAAGGCGAAATCCAAACTGCTCATCAGCGAAAATTGAATTTTCATTAATGTGCGTCATCATTCTATTAAGAATTATTCTTTCGAATAATTTACTAATAGATGAAAGCAAACTAATGGGCCGATAGCTTGAGGCTTCAGCAGGATTTTTATCCGGTTTCAAAATCGGAATTACTTTGGCATTTTTCCAACTACTGGGAAAATATGCCAAATCAAAACATTTGTTGAAAATTTTGACCAAGCAACTTAAAGTTGCTTCTGGTAATTTTTAATTAAAATGTAAAAATGCCATCCTCACCAGGGGCTTTCATATTTTTAAATTTTTTGATAATAGATTTTATTTCATTCAGATCCGTATTAAAAACTTCATCTGATGAAAATTCTTGTTCAACAATATTCTGAAATTCTATTGAAATTTGATTTTCAATAGGACTCAAAACATTCAAGTTGAAATTATGAGCACTCTCAAACTGCTGAGCAAGTTTTTGAGCTTTTCCCCATTAGTTAATAGAATATTATCACCATCTTTTAAAGAAGGGATGGGTTTTGAGGTTTCTTAAGAACCTTTGAAAGTTTCCAAAAGGTTTGGAATAAGGTTTAATTTGTTCGACATCTCTTGCGAACTTTTCATTTCGCAGGAGAGTGAATCTGTGGTCAATAACCTTTTGCAAATCTTTTGAATTCGCTTCAGTGCAGGATCACGAGAACGTTGATACTGTCTTCGGCGAACATTTTCAGACGAATCAGAAGCTGAAGATCGTCATCAATAATGGGAGAATCAAATTTGACTTGGACTTTAGGAATAGCAATATTCCTAGCATCCAAAATTGCATTAGTTAAAGATTCCAAGGCTGAATCAATATCAGCTTTGGTTTCTAAAACAAAATCATGATTTAAATTATTCTCAATATGATGCTGATACCTGTCCCAATTAGCTTTGTGGTAATTAAACACAGAACTATTGGGTCTGGTAACTGCTTCATGAGAAAGTGAAAAAGTTACTGGAAGATGATCAGAATCAAAATCAGCATGAGTCACTAAAGGACCACAATACTGACTTTGATTTGTCAACACCAAATCAATTGTTGATGGATTTCTAACAGAAGAAAAGCAAGTTGGCCCATTCGGGTATAAAACCGAATAAAGACCAGAAGTGCAATCTCTGAACAGAATTTTACCATTGGAATTTACTTTTGAATTATTCCAAGATTGGTGTTTGGCATTAAAATCACCGATGATCAAAAATCGAGATCTATGCCGAGTAAGTTTATTCAAATCCCCTTTGAAATAATTTTTATTTTCCCCAGTGCATTGGAATGGCAAATATGCAGCTGCAATCATAATTTTCCCAAAGAAGTTTCAAGTTCAATGCCCAAACTTTCAATAACTTTTAACTTAAAGTCACGTAACGTGCTATAAGTCATACTACGGTGGATAACTATTGCAACTCCACCGCCATTTCGATTCATTCGGTTATTAGTTATAACTTTATAATCTGGATCACTTTTCAAATAAGTGCCAGTTTTTAAAATGTTTCGGTTATAACAGCAACATGCACGTTATGAACTCGTAAAAGTTGAAAAATTCATTTTCTTTCGCTTTTAAAGAGCGAGCATTAAAATTCATAATATTGATGGAATTACTTAGATCCATGATTAAACTTCAGGGTAAGAACAACATCATTCGCAAATTTTAATCCAATCTGGATTGCTTCCATCATGGATGTAGCATTACTCATTGTTTGAATCAAACCAAACAGTGAGTTTTGCAAAAGTCATTTTTCAAACGTAACATCGCCGAGATCAGAAGATCCCAAAGCGTTGCCAGCAGAAAAATTTTCAAATGAGATTTGAGGTACCTGCCCAATTTCAGAAAGATTGGTAGAGGATTTAAAATTCGTGGATGAACCCGAACCCGAAACGACGTTAGCATAAGAAATGCCATTGTTGTTACCTAACTTTTCCACGGTAGGGGTATTTCTAGCATTGTTCGAGTGAGACAGCACGAACGTTTGATTTAAAGATGCAGGTACAACCTGACTTTGAGAAAATTTCGGTTTGGATTTCGGCTGATGCTTAGCACGAGAATCCAAAACCTTTTTCTGATGGGGCAATCCCAGAAATTTGATTTGTGATTTCCACCACAATTTGCACATTTAAATTGGGTGACTTCTTTCACGGGACAATTGTCCTTGTCGTGAGAAGAATCCCCGCAAACCATGCATTTTGGAACCATGGCGCAATGATCAGTACCGTGACCGAATGCCTGGCAACGCCGGCACTGGGTCAGATTCTGGCCATTACCGCCATGTTTCTTAAAATGCTCCCACTACCCGTACATGGAACAAAAACTGAACTTTGTCCAAAAGTTTCAAATTGTTGATTTCATTTCTGTTGAAATGAATCAGATAAAATTGTGAAGTCAAACCAAAGCGAGAAATATTCCCGTTTGATTTTTCTTCATTGGTATTACTTGGGATGGGGCAAAGCCAAGCAACACCTTAAGTTCGTTTTTGATCTCATCCACCGACAAGTCGTTGGAGAGACCTTTCAAGACCGCCTTGAATGGCCGAGCATTCTTGGTCTCATACGTGTAGAAATTGTGTTTGTGGTTTTTCAAATAACCAACAAAAGTTTGGTGATCTTGTAAAGATTCCGTCAACAAGCGACATTCTCCTCTTCGACCAAGCTGGAACGAAACCTTCAAATTGCAAGTTTCCTTGCAATTCTTCAGTTGCGTTCGAAAGCTGGCCAAATCGGAGACGGAAGTCACAACAATTGGCGGAGCCTTTACTCGTTTCTCGACGGCAGAAGGCTCAGTACGAGGAGAAGGTTCCTTGTCATCAGTTTCGGATAAAACACCGAAACTGTTTGTCAATGGAATTGGAGGATTGACCTCACATTCAGAATCAGAATCAGACCTCAGAAGAGGCTGTTTTCTTTTTCTGTTTCCGTTAGCCGGTTTAGCGTTCAAACGCTTCACCGACGTAACGACCAAATCTTCAGAAGATTTGCGTTTACCTTTGTTTTGACGCATTTTGCAAGCAAAGTTCTCTTAAAAAGATGGCTTCGTTTGTAAAATACAACAAAATTTCAGGCGGGGTTAGTCTTGAAAAGACTGTTTAGAATTTTGGAAAATAACTCAGGTAGTCTTTAAAAAGACTGTGAATTTTGTTTTGAAATAACTCTGAGCTTAGGTAGTAAAAAATACCGCAGCTCTAGTGTCCGTTCACCACGAAGGTTCGCAAGACACTGACACCCGATGAGCTATGGCATGTTGTTGCTTTTTGAACTTTGGTTTAGAGTGGGTGGCTTGTTTTTGGAAAACTTTAATATTTAAATTTAATTTATTCTCAAACCTTAAATTTTAGGTTTTGTATGAATTTTGTCAGTAAAATAATTTGATTTCAAATAAAACCAAAATAGGTTCTCTTCCCCTTTTCAAAAGCTCTGCTCTGATATGACGGTTTTGTGTATGTTTTACATTTTAATGGTGCGTGATACGATTGCCACCCAATTCCTGTCACGAGCGGATCCGGATGGCAGGGAGTTGGACGGAAGGGAGGAGATGTGAGGGGTTTGAGGAAATTGTGCCGTAATTTATGCCAACAGGAAGAACGGCTCGTCTTTGGTGTTTATTTTTATAAACTGACACCTTCATTGCACTGTTGGCAGATTTGTAGAACACTGTTGGGTGGTGGTGATGAGAGGTGAATGTCATTCCGGATCGTGCGCCGGATTGTTGGGAATAATGATCGGGGCTGCCAGCTATTTCGGCATAAGAGTTGGTTGTTCATTTTTGTCGTGGATAGCTTTCTTATCAAACAAAAACTAGTACACGGATAAAGTTCTTTTTTTTTTAAATGGTCCAATGAATCAAATTTTAAATTGTTGCTTATAAGGTGTTTTCAACCCGTCTCAGAGATATTCACAACATGAAAAAAATTAAAAAAATTGTTTATAAAACCTCCTCAAAAAACAAATTGCAATTAAAAAGTAAAAAATTGCACAGCACTAATTTTTTTTTAACACAAGCTTTTATATAAAAAAAAACCCTTGTACTTGTTTTAAAATTAAACAAAATATTAGTACTCAATTTTTTGGCACTGAAATCAATAGTTTTCTATAGTTCGTCATGTTAAAAATAATATTAATTATGAATAGAAAAAAATATGCGTTTTCCAATATTTTATGAAAGAAAAGCAAACCTACCAAAAATAATTTTATTCTCATAAAATTTTTGCCAGTTTTCTTGGAAAAAGTCCGATTAAAATTAATTAGAAAAATGATTTGGAATCGCTTAGAAAATTTTCAATAATTTTCTTTTAAATGTCCCATAACTGCATTTAAAAATATTTGGCCCAAATAAAAAAAAATATTTTTGGTGGAAAAACACAAAACTTCACATAAATTTTAAAATTTGAGGGCTTATTAGGTAACTCTGCAAAAAAACGTTTTTTCAAAGATTTTCGCAAATTATTTCGCGATTTTCAAACGTGTATGTTTTGATTTAGATGAAACTAGTACATATATTCCCTATGTCGAATTCAGCATCTTTAGTTTTCCCACACATGTCTCCACATGATTTTGCGGGATGGTCAAAATGAATGCGTAAACATGTAAAAATCTGAATGATTCTAATCTGATTTGATGGCATTGGCGTACTCTGTCACTGCAAGTTTGATCAATCATTTGCACCAGGATAGGGCAAAATCTGTTTCCAGATTTAAAGTAAAAGGAAAAATACCGAAAATGTGTCAAAACAATTGTATTAATAAAGTTTGCAATCAAAAAGTACTTATCAAATGTTTGCACCGTTTTGGAGTTAAACTCACTTTTAGGTTATAATTTTCGAAAATTTCAATATTTATAAATTTTTTTTCCAAAATTTTATTCAGAAAAGCAACTCTTGAAGAAAATTGAAAAGAAATTGAAAATTTTCTACAATTTTCCTCGGAAACTTTGGAGAAAATCAAAAACCTTTTGTCTAAGATACAACATAACTAAGAATTTGAATCGATGAAAACGAATCTCAAAAACTGTTGGATTGATAATAAAAATAATTTCAATATTTTGATGTTAGGTCTAAAATATGCAATAAGGGAAAAAACAAATTGTAGAACTTTTCAAAAACAAAGCTTGATTTTAGATTATTATTTTTTAATTTTTGTGTCTAAACTTTCAACAATTATTATTTTGCAGAGGTAATTTTCCTTTAGAAATTTACAAAACTGTTTTTTTTTTTTGATACTTTAACCATCATACAACTTGAAAATTGTGCGGATGGTAGAAAACTGCGAATTGTGAATATTATTTGTAGATTTGATTTTTTTTTGGATTCGCTGAAATTATTTTTTGTATTAATGTACTTTTGGAATTCAACTTTTAGTATTGAATAGCAAAATTAAATATACCGGAGCAATTCTCTACCAAAATCGGAAATGGATTTTATTTGTATTTTTTATTCGGCTCAGACTTATTGGGGGCCTTCCCTATGACCAAATCTGGAGTTTTTTTGAAAAGGTCCTATAAACCAAATTTTCATTTTTTGCTATTTGGGTGTTTTTGAATACCCCTGACTCAAGGCGGTTCTAAAAACACCCAAAAACCAAAAATTGAAAATTTGGTTTATAGGACCTTTCAAAAAACCTCTAGAAATAAGCTATTTTGTGTCATTGGTTCACCCATACAAGTCTCCATACAATTTTGACTGCTGTCCACACAAAAATGGTATGTAAAAAAATTCAAACAACTGTAACTTTTGAGTGAATTTTCTGATCATATTGGTGTCTTCGGCAAAGTTGTTGGTATTGTTGAGGACTATTGAGAAAAAAAATAGGTACACGGAAAAATGCAGATTTTTCAATAAATTTTCTTTTACTAAAACTCAATTTCCCAAAATACGTATTTTTTATTTTCGAGATTTTTTGATTTGTTTAAGGGGACAAAAATCCGCAACTTTTGAGCCATAGAGAAACATGGTCAAAAAATCTGCCGTCTAGTTATGATTTTTTAAAAAAAATAGTGATTTTTTGAAAAAAAAATCGAAGTTTCATGCAAAAACAAGTTTGACATTATTTTTAAATGCAAAATTTTATTTGCAATCGAAAAGTACTTTACAGATTTTTTGATTAAGGTTTTCAAGATATAGCCAACGAATGTTTGATTTTAGCGAAATATTTGCTGTTTTTCGATTTTTAAAAATAGTGACCATGAATGACCATTTCTAAAAATATTGTTTTTGAAAAGATCAGAAAATTTGCTATAAAATTGTCAAAGAGACATTGAAGATTGGACCACGGATTGCTGAGATGGAACCGCTTTATGAAAAAGAAACACGAAAATTGATGTTTTCTAAATCTCACCAAAACAACCCACCATTTTTTAATGACGATATCTCAGCAAATAATGGTCCGATTTACAATATTAAAAAATGAAACAGTCGTGAAATTTTCCGATCTTTTCGAAAAAAATATTTTGAAATTTTTTAAATCAAGACTAGCATTTTAAATGGGCGTAATATTAAATATTTAGCCCTTTTAAAATGTAAGCCTTGATTTAAAAAAAAATCAAAATATTTTTTTCGACAGGATCGGACAATTTTACGAAAGTTTCAAGTTTTAACATTGTAAATCAGACCATTAGTTGCTGAGATATCGGCATTAGAAAATGTTGGGTTGTTTTGGTGAGATTTAGAAAACTTCAATTTTCGTGTTTCTATTTCCTTAAAGCGGTTCTATCTCAGCAACCCGAGGTCCAATCTTCAATGTCTCTTAGACAATTTTATAGCAAATTTTCTGATTTTCTGAAGTACTTTTCGATTGCAAATTAAGTTTTGCATTAAAAAATAATGTCGAACTTGTTTTTGCATCAAACTTCAATTTTTTCCAAAAATCACTCGACGGCAGATTTTTTGACCATGTTTTGCTATGGCTCAAAAGTTACGGATTTTTGTCCCCTAAATTAAAATGGTCGAAATCGGCCGATTTTGTAGAAAGTTGCTTATCGGTACTTGTTTACCTTCTACCCAATTTATCTTAAAAATCCCAAAAAATGACTGATTAGATTAAATTAGATGAGAAAATCCTATAAACTGGGTGGTAAAGTTCTTATTAAATTGTATTTTAAAGGAAAGACCAGAAAACAACTCTTTTTTTTATTAAATTTTTGACTAAATAAAAATATGGTGTTAAAGCAACAAAAGGAAAAATGGTTAAATAAAATCATTTTGAAAATTTACGATAAGGCTGGTACAAATATTTTTAAAAGTTTTTGTCACCCCCCCCCCCCCCTTCAAAATTGGCCCAAAAAATCAGGGGTAAAAAAAAAAATTTTACAATAAACTTCAAAATTTCAATGAAAATTCAAGTGCAACCAGCTGAAATCAAATTAAAATACATTCTCCTGCGTTTAAAATCATTTTTAGCATGTTTGGGTTTATTAAAAAATCTTAAGATTTTTTAAAAATTTTCGATGCAAAATCTTTTTTTTCGATACAATTTTTGTTTTTGTCAGATCTCAGATTTTTTGAAAACTAATGATTGCAAAACAACTGAACTAGTGTAAAATGCATTTTTAAACACTTTTTTCATTTAAATGTGAAGATTATGGCTTTTTATTTAAATTTTTATATTTTTTTATTTTTTTGCCCCCCCCTTGACCTCGGCCAGGGCCGAGGGACAAAAATTTTTTTAAATATTTGCATCGGCCTAAGTAGTGAAAAAAATAAAAAAAAATGCATAAAGAAAATTTTATCACCGTCATCGACTCCACAGCCCTGAAAAATTACAAATGTTTTAAGTTTTTCTTTTTCTAAATTGTTGATATGATATAAATTTGATAAAAAATTGATATAAAAAGAATTTAAATGGCATCCCTTCCGTTTTCCATACAATCTCAGCACCGTGACGCGTCATCACAATTCACGGTATACAAGATAATTAGCATTTTTCATTGCGCACACCATCAAACAAAACACACACACACACAGTGATACAGCAACATCACAAGCATTTCAAAAAGTACCAGAGGTTTTCACGATAACGCGATAACCACCACCACCACCAGCTCAAAAAGCTTTGGGCTGGGAAATTTCTGTTTGCGAACCCTCTGTTTTGGAGTGTTTTGGCTGGGTTATGCCCCCAAACGTAAGCAACACGCGAACGCCCAACAGCAGCAGCACCACCATCAACGGTTGCAGCAATTTAGGGAAAAGTTCCTAATTTGTTCAATTTTGAAATTTGTGTTTTTTTTTTAAAGTAAGCTGAAAATAGAAATCTCAAATCATTTTAAAAATTTCAGACGAATTCGCTTTTTATAGTACCAACTCAGATGACCTCCCCCTACTTCCCAATGCCTCCGTCGTTGTTTGGCATAATTAATGCGCTTCACGAGGTACATCCTTGAAATGTGGCACATCTCCTGGCTGCAGTCCCTTCTGGCCACCCTGCCAGATTCAGCGGGAGTGAAAACTGTTTGTTGTTTTTCACGAAGCGCCCTCGCGCCATCATGTCGACCTGTCTGCGCGAGCGTGATTTTGGTGAGCTTTCGTGAGCTTTCCCCGCAACCTTCCTCCCCGCAAACTGAACTTTTCCATCAAGAGCCCACCTAAGCAAAGCAGTGATAATGGAAATTGAAAATTAAATCAAACTGAAATGTTGGCTGAGCCAGGCCACGGCGCTTTGTTTGGAAAATTGATTATGTTTGATCGAAACTGGCGGGCCTCGCACGAGCTTCCCCGGAAGCTTCTGGGAGTGCAACGCCGGTGCGGTTTTTGGGGGGCCACAACTAGGGTCGTCGCCGCGCGATTGTCGTTGCAACGACGACGACGACGACGAGCATTAGTGATTGAATTTGAAGCGTCGATAGAGAAGTGTTTTCCCCCAATCTATTGGTGGTATCTAAAATGTAATCGCACTCGATGGAGGAAACCCCCGGCTTTCGCACATTGTCGAGGGAACCTTGAACTTTGGTGGAACTTGGTTTGAAGGTTGGTTTTGGCAGGGAAATGGGACGGTATCGTTATTTTTTCAGAATTGGCTCAATCGAGGAAATGGGTTTTAGCTCATAGTGTGATGATCGAAATGCTTTTGGATATAGCTTTCATCGTGATTGGATTGAAATGGAATTGGATTGGAATTGGATATCAAATCATTTTAAACTACTGTTTTATCTTGAAATCGCACCTGGATAAACAATCCAGTATGATGTTAAGGACAAAAACATGTTTAAGCAGGGATACCAATGTTTTGAATGGCGGAGCATATTTGAAACCTGTGGAAACCATACGTCTACATGGCTCAATAATTGTGGATTTTTGACCTCTATAACATGTCTAAAGTTTTTTTTTTTTAATAAGTCCTATAAACATATGAAACACAATAGCTTATAGGCAAGGGGCTGGAAACTCTAATATTACTTAAGAATACTGAGTATACTAACGATATTCCAGTATACTTGTTAGTATACTTACCGAACAGCAATAAACTGTTAGTATATTAAGATACTCTCAGTATATTGGTAAGTATACTGGCGATTGGAAGGAAATAATAAGTATACTAACATATATTTTGATATACTGGTTAACAAAATAATTATAGATCTAAGAGTTTCCAACCCCTTGCTTATAGGTCCTTAAAAAACTCTAGATTAAAAAAAATCGAAAAAAACGAATTTTGGCAAACTGAGTTTTTCTTGAAAAGTTAATTAAAAATTGGCAGAAAAACATTTTAGTGTTTCCGTGTCCAAATTTCTTTCAGAACAGTCCTCATCAATACCTAAAACTTTTCCAAAACCATCAAGTTTATCAAAAAAATCCTTCAAATGTTCCGAATATTTTCGTACAATTAAAAAAAACAGCTGCTACAATTGTATGGACTGGACACCGAGTTACGGCTGAGGACAAAAGCAAAGGCCAGCAGAGCCAACCAAGACCCCTACACAATTCCCCTTCCCTACTCACGCCTTGTCTTTAACATCAATCCCTTCCCTACTAACCCCGAGTAGGCCGCGGGTAATCGGCTCCCCTCCCACTAACATTTACACACAAGATCCTCTGTAATTATTAAGTCAAATGTAATTACAAAAGCCGACTCGGTCCTAACCAGGTCCAAGTACCGAAAAGGACCTAATAAAAATAATTTTATGAAAAAAAAAATACAATTGTATGGAGACTTGTGAGCAGTTCTCTACGGAATCGGTCGTTTGCCTTTAATTTTATTTTTTTATATTTTTATCCGGCTGAAACTTTTTTGTTGCCTTCGGTATGCCCAAAGAAACCATTTTGCATCATTAGTTTGTCCATATAATTTTCCATACAAATTTGGCAGCTGTCCATACAAAAATGATATGTGAAAATTCAAAAATCTGTATCTTTTGAAGGAATTTTTTGATCGATTTGGTATCTTCGACAAAGTTGTAGGTATGGATATGGACTACACTGAAAAAAATGATACACGGTAAAAAAAATTTGGTGATTTTTTATTTAACTTTTTGTCACTAAAACTTGATTTGCAAAAAAACACTTTTTTTATTCATTTTTTTCATTTTTTGATATGTTTTATAGGACATCAAATACCAACTTTTCAGAAATTTCCAGAATGAGCAAAAAATCTGTGACCGAGTTAAAGTTTTTTGAATCAATACATTTAAAAAAAAAATCGAAATATTGGTCGCAAAATTTTTTCAATTTCATTTTTTGATGTAAAATCAAATTTGCAATCAAAAAGAACTTTAGTAAAATTCTGATAAAGTGCACGGTTTAAAACAAATCAAAAAATAAAAAAAATAAAACAGTGTTTTTTTGTAAATCAAGTTTTAGTGACAAAAAGTTAAATAAAAAATCACCAGAATTTTTTTTACCGTGTATCATTTTTTCAGTGTAGTTCATATTTACATCTACAACTTTGCCGAAGACACCAAATCGATCAAAAAAAATCCTTCAAAAGATACAGATGTATAATTTTCACATATCATTTTTGTATGGACGGCTGCCTTATTTGTATGGAAAATTATATGGACAAACTAATGATGGTGAATGGCTTCTTTGGGCATACCAAAGGCACCAAAAAAGTTTCAGTTTGATTAAAAAATACAGAAAAAATCGAATGACCGAAATCTTAGAGAATTGCTCTTGTACGGATGTACCAATGCAATGCCTAGAATTGTAATAAAGCTCGATAAATATTATTTTTTTCAATTCCGTCATGAAACTACCCGAGCAGACGGAAATAACATGGGAATAACATTTTTTGATATTTAAAAATACTAGGCCAATAACATTTTATGTTATTAATAACAAGATTTGTTATTCGTCGTTATGATTTTTTTGTTATTGGATCGTTATTGCAATAACAGACTAATAACATTTTCAGTTATTCTTCGAACAAATCTTTGTTATTCTTTTTTGTTATTTTAACAACTAATCCGATCATCCCAATAACAGTTGGCGGTATTCTTCCATAACAAAAAATGTTATTCCAAAGTTGCTTTGGCTTTCGATCAATATCAGACCAATAACAAATTTTGTTATGATAACATAAACTGTTTTTTAACCGTTTTGCAAAAATGCATTTTTCAAGAAGATTCCATAACAATTTCTGTTATTTTAACAGTATTTGTTATTGAAATGGCATGAATTTAGTTATTACCGTCTGATCGGGTACTTACTTTTCTGTACAAAAAATAACAGAATCGAATAGCAACACATTTCAAAATAAAAACTGAAAAGTTCTACATTTCATCACTGAAATGGTTGCTGAAAAGTTGAACTTTTCAGCACTTGTTTCGAAAAGTAACACATTTCATATTTTTTTTTATTTATACGATTTATTGACAAATATATGAACATTTGACTTATAGTTTCACTCAAATGGTGTGAACCTCGGTGAACCTCGTTAGATAAATGTATGACTCGTGCTAAAAAAATCATCTTTTTGCAACTTGTAAACTACTATTTTGTCATGGTTTTGGTATAAAATCAAATTGCATTTCAAAAACAACACTAAGTTTTTTTAAACTGTTCAATTGAGATAGTTTTAGAATCAAAATTTTACTCAAACAAATTCAAAACAATTTAATTTTTTTATTTTTAGTAGTATTACTTATCATTGTTTTCATTATGTTTAGAAATCGGTGCTTTTTGACCACTCTTCAACTTTTCAGCACTTCTTTAGATAGGTACAAGGCATTCTTTCTTGGGTTTTAAGTTGACCGATCACACGCCAAACTAAAGTAGGAAAATAACTTATCACTGATAAATATTGGAAAAATCCCTTTGAAAAGTGTTTTTTTTATATTATTTCATTATTTTAAAGAAATTAAGGTTTTTGAAAAAAAGCGATGAGATTTTTAATTTATTTAATATTTAATTTTTCAAGTTGTTTTGATCTTTTTAATGAGCGTTGATGTTTGATTTTCATACAATAATAAAAACATTTCAAATGTTCACTTTTTGTGAACATTATTTACTTCAGATTGTGATTTTTGCAATGTTGTGTTCACACGATTTTTGTAATTTTTTTTTTAAACTTGTGTTGTGATTGATTTTTTTGTTGATTGGCAGCCCTGTTAGCAAGAGATCAGCATTTTTCAGTGCAGGGTATTTTATATTTTTGACAGTTGACGTTTGTTTTTCGCGCAGCATCTGATGTTTTTGGTTCATTCGTTGTTTACACTTCAATCACTCCAGTCGCAAATAAAGTTCACTCTGCGATTTAAAGCTACAAGCTCCTGTTTCGCTCTTTTCCTGCTTTGGTGGCAATATTTTTCTCTATATTTTTTGCATTTTTACAAGACAAATATAATCTATTTTTTGCAATTCCGTCGTGAAACTACTTCCTTTTCCTGTCACTCTCGAGCGACGAAACGGCCTATTTTTTCTACCATACATAACAGAATGGAAAATGCATACCTTTAAAACCAGTGCTGAAAAATCATACTTTTCAGCACTGAAATGGGTGGTGAAAAGCTCAACTTGTTTCGAAAAGTAACATTTTTAAATATTTTATTGGTTTGGACGGTGATTCTTTCAAAAAGCGTATTTCGGAATTGCAAATAAAATTGTAAGCAATTCGTTGAAAAACTTGATTTTTTCAGCACTCGTCGTATTTCGTTGAATAAACCTACGATTCGTGCTGGAAAAATGTTCTATTTAATAAGTATTTTCCTTTTTTCGAAAATTCAACAAAAATGATGGTCTTGAAACATGATTATTTCATTGCTGATTATTTTCTACAGTTGTAAAATATATTAGTTTCCAAAAGTAACTGTATAAACTTTCAGTCGAATTAAATTTTAAAATTTATAGGATTATAATAACAGACAACTTGATGAAATAAATGTTTGTATGAGAAAAGTAAGCAAATTTCAAGGCCAATTTTGATTAAATAAAAGGTTAAAGTATTCAATTTAACTTTGTTATTGTTTTTAAAGGAAAAACTAAATCCAAAGAATAACAAAGAATTTTGCCTCCTTCAAAATAAAACATTCTTTTCCAAGAAATTAAGTCCAACCCATCCTTCCGGAAGATGCACCCGATTTGCATAGTGCGCCGCCGTTCACGCTTTAGCGTCACACCGCTGCCGCAAATTGATTCCCAAAGTCCCCAAAGTTTTCCATAATCGTATCGATTACCCCGTAAAACGGCCATCCTTCGCAGAAGCCAGCACAAATTCGAACGAAAATCGCGCTTCCACGGAAACACAGAAAGAGAGAGGCTGCGAGTGCAAAAGAGTGGAAAATTTATAACGACCTCCGGGACCATCGTCACCACATTTCGCCTCGAAGAACGAATGCCACCATCATCGCTGCATTTGAATTCAATTTTATGGGATATAGCTCTCTTTTCTGGTTTTTGTGTCATTCCACGTTTTTTCACGGTTCAATGGCTGTGGGGTTAAAAAGAGTTGGGGAAAGTTGAAATGACTTAATGCATTGTGGAAGAATGAAGATGTTAGGTTTTTTCCGCTTCCATTTTTAGAACCTTTTCCAAGAATATATAAAAATTTAAAAGAAGAAAAAGTACAAAAAGAAAAACAAAGCAACAGAACAAGAGTTCAAAAGCACAAAAGAATTCTAGAGTAACAGCAATTTGAAAAAACAACGAGCAATTTTCAAAATGGCTTGCAAGTTTTCCAATTGAATAATCAAATAAAGTACGTTAAACTATTCTTCGAACAGCAGGGCCGTAGCCAGGATTTTTGTTCGGGGGGGGGGGCTTGGGTGCAAAAATTCAAGGAGTATAAAAATCAGCAAATCATTTATACCATCACTTGGTTTGTGGTATAATTATTGAGATGAATTGTAAAATTTTAATGTAATGTATGCAAAAAAGTTTTCGAAGATTTTCATATTAAGTTATCAATGTATTTATTGAAGAAACTCGTTCGTCATTTTTTTTCTTTATTTTAACAGCTAGTTTGTATTAAAGGAGTAAGAAAGTGTTTTTTTACATTTTCTTGAATTGTTTAATTGTAATCAATTTCGTGATAAACGTCGCTAAATTTAAAATATACTGAACTTGAATAAAATTTTTGAAAGCATAATTTTTTTAAAGAAATATCGATTTATCTAACCATAAGTATTATGTTTTCTGTATTTTATACTGAGAGAATTTTAAACCGTCTGGATTTACATTTTCAGCTGTGTGATAATTGTGATGGTTTATCTAACATTTTCATTTTTCTAGCACAACATAAAACTCATAACTGGAATATTTGTTTTTCTTAAAATTTTATAAACAAACTTAAACAATGTTTTATTTTAATTGTTCTAAGCTATTGAAGCCATTTCATATTTTGCGAAGCTCCTGGTACTCTCAAAAATAAATAATTTTAATGAAATACAAAAAAATATAATCGTTGAAATTTCAGCTTCTGAAGTGTCTCCATGGCAACAAAAAAAAATTACGTCGAATCCCAAGTTTACATCAACTGAGTTAACATGTGATTCATTTTTTCCGTGTCGAGTAAATTCACATTTTTTTCTGTGTAGGCCTATAATAAATATATATTTGAAGAAAAAAAAATCAGTGCCTGTGTTTAATTTTAATGTGTTAAAAAATTTAGATAAAATGTATTAAATTGATTTTTAACGCCAAAATATTCACTGGAAGAGTTGTTAATAATGCATATGTAACCATTTTTAAATGCATATGTAACCGTTAAAATTTTCCTCGATTGCATCAAACATTAAAACGAATCATAAAAAAACGAAACTATTGGCACTACGCCCCCCGGGGCATGGCCTTCCTCTAACGTGGGATTTCTGCTCCAGCGCCTCTGACGAGACAGGAGAACCCGGGACCGACGTTTTACTTCACCATCCGATAGAAGCTCAGCGGATAAGGCGGGAATCGAACCCGCGTCTCATAGCATCATCGGGATCGGCAGCCGAAGCCGCTACCCCTGCGCCACGAGACCCACTAAAACGAATCATGTTTAACTTTAATATTCCGACTAAACGCCATTTTCAAATTCATTACTCATTGTATTCTAAAAATTGGTCCAGAATTTGAGCAAAAATAAAATTTTAAAACATGACAAAAAAATTTAATCAGATCTCAATTCTAAAGATATTTTTTTAATAAAATTTTAATCTATATACATGTATAATAATTTAGGATTGTAACCATTTATTAAAATCGATGTTTGTTCAAGCAATATCTTGACTCTAGGAACAAAATCCTGCACATTTTATGGTTTAGAAATTTTATATTTACGAAACCTTGCTAAATTAAAAATAAAGAAAAGTTTATGTAAGAATTCATAAATTGATTAGTTTTATCTTGTAAATCTAATCTTAGTCTGCACTTGAATTCAAACATACCAATATTCGAAGCATCAAAAAAATAAGATTATTAAAACATAATTTATTGAAATTATTGAAAATTATTTTTTGAATATCTTTCTTTAAAAATGATAAAAAATGTTTTTTTTTTTATAATTTAAGGATTTTTAGTTGTAATTATTTTATATTTTTATGTATTTGATTTTTTCATTTTTGGAATTTCTGATTTTTGAAATTATCATGTGTAATTATTATCTTAAATTTTTGTTTAAAAGTAAAAATACTTTGTAAAATTCTTAAATCAATTACATTTTCCTGTAAATCAATTCTTAGTCTGAATTTTGCTACAAGAACTATATTTTACTTTCAAACGAAAATTTTAAAAATGTCCTGTAGTACGGAGACTCTTAAAACTCCATACAAAAATCTCAAGGAACGGTCAAGAAAAGGTTTACGAAAAGACTTCTCTTAAGCGGTACGCAGCTGAAAAGGAACAGAAACAAAAGCGTCGTTTGATATTTCTTCGGGAGCAATATGTGTTGATGAGATTTTGATTTGTTTATTTGGATGCGACTGAAAATAACGTTTGAAAATAATGTATTCGCTTAAGAGCAATTCGCTACAAAACCGGAAATGGATTTTATTTGTATTTTTGATTTGGCTCAAACTTTGTGGGGGCCTTCCTATGACCAAAGCCATTTTGCATCATTAGTTTGTCCATATAAATTTCCATACAAATTTGGCAGCTGTTCATACAAAAATGGTACGTAAATATTCGACATCTGTAGCTTTTGAAGATTTTTGATCATTTTGGTGTCTTGGGCAAAGTTGTAGGTATTGTTAAGGACTATTCAGAAAAAATAGGTACACGGAAAAAAATCGATTTTTTATTAATTTTTCACAAAAACTCAAATTCCCAAAATACGTATTTTTTGATTTTCGAGATTTTTTGATATGTTTTAGGGGACAAAAATCCGCAACTTTTGAGCTATAGAGAAACATGGTCAAAAAATCTGCCGCCGAGTTATAATTTTTTGAAAAACTGGTGATTTTTGGAAAAAATCGAAATTTCATACATAAAATTTTTGACCTCATTTTTATGCAAATTAAATTTGCAATCGAATTAATTTACAGATTTTTTGATAAAGGGCGTTTTCAAGATATAGCCACCAAAGTTTGATTTCAGCGAAATATTTGCAGTTTTCGATTTTTAAAAATAGTGACCATGAGTGACCATTTCTAAAAATATTTTTTTTGAATAGTTCAGAAAATTTGCTATAAAATTGTCTAAGAGACATTGAAGATTGGACCTCTGGTTGTTGAGATACAGCGGCTTAAAGAAAAAGAAACACGAAAATTGAAGTTTTCTAAGTCTCACCCAAACAGCCCACGATTTGACTTGAAACTTAGAAAACTTCAATTTTCGTGTTTCTTTTTCTTTAAGCCGCTGTATCTCAACAACCAGAGGTCCAATCTTCAATGTCTCTTAGACAATTTTATAGCAAATTTTCTGAACTATTCAAAAAAAATATTTTAAATGAAATTATATGGTCACTATTTTAAAATCGAAAAACTGCAAATATTCGCTGAAATCAAACTTTTTGAAACAATATCTTGAAGCAGACTAAATCTGTAGTAATTTTCGATTGAAAATTTAATTTTGCATAAATAGTCAAAAAAATTTTATGTATGAAATTTCGATTTTCAAAATCACCAGATTTTCAAAATCATAACTCGGCGGCAATTTGACCATGTTTCTCTATAGCTCAAAAGTTGTTATTGTCCCCTTTATATAAAAAAATCTCGAAAATCAAAATACGTATTTTGAATTTAGTTTTGTGAAAAAAAGTTAATAAAATCGGGAATTTTCCGTGTACCTATTTTCTGAATAGTCATAACAATCCTACAACGCCGAAGACACAAAATGATCAAAAAATTCCTTCAAAATACAGATTTCAATATTTACGTACCATTTTGTATGAACAGCTGCCAAATTTGTAATGAAATATATGGACAAACTAATGATGCAAAATGCTTCTTTGGTCATAGAAACCCCACAAGTTTGAGCCAAATCAAAAAATACAAAAAATAAAAATGGTCGAAATCGGCCGGTTTTGTAGAGAATTGCTCTTAAATAATATTGAAGAATTGCCTCATGAAGCTGACTATCAAAACGCTGAATCTTAAAATGCTGAAATAAGAGAAAAGCCATTACAAAAATCACTTAATTTTCTGGTAAATATAAATTAATTTAGGAATACTAGAATTCAAACATAAAAATATTTAAAGCATCCAAAAATTAAGATTGAAAAAACATAATTTATTGGATTTTGAATAACTTAATTTTAAAATGATATTTTTTAGTTTAGGATTTCTTAAGTATCAATTATTTTATTAATTTTTCAGTTTTAGATTTTTAATTTTGGAATTTCAGAATTTTTGATATTATTCTGTTGAATTGTTATCTTAAATTTTTATGTTTTTATTATTTTTATTTTTAATTTCTGGCATTTCTTTGTCTTATACCAAAAAAATTAAATCAAAAATTGAAAATTTAGAAATTTGAAAGTGTAAAATTTTAAATCTTCAATTAGCCGTTGCGAATATTATTCTGAAGTTTATGTCACTAAACTCTGACCAAAGTTGAGAGGGTTACAAATCAAAACTACAAGCTATGGTTTTATTATTTTAAAAGTGTTCAAAACACACTTTAAATCAGTACAGTTGTTTTGCATCATTAGTTTTCAAAATATCTAGCTGATGGCGAAATCCTTTTTCCTGAAAAAACTTTCCGCAGTTCCGCGACATGTTACAAAAATTCTAAATATTTTTAAACGAGCCCAAACATGTCGTTTATGATTATCAAAGCAGGAAAAACATTTCAAATTTGTTTTCCGGACCGACCTGGTCGCTGGTCCTAAAAAGACTTAATCGAAATAAGTTATTTCCATTAAAATTGTGAAGCTTTTATTTTTTAAATATTGTATTTGCTCTCTGTTTTTTGGTCCATTTTGAAAAGGTGGCAACATAAACTTAAAAAATATTTACAATTGATATTCAGAAATAAGAAATTATAAAAAATAATAAAGAAATTTGAAAATTTTTAAAATGCAAATTCTAATCTGTAAAATCCAAAATATAGAAATTAAATAGTTTAAAAATGAATTACTAATCAGAAACTATACAATTTGAAAGTGATGTTTAATTAATTTAATTTCAGAGTTTTTGAATCCAAGCTTAATATCATTTTATTTCTTCCTTTAAAAATCGCAAGCTCATGCACAAAGTGAAAATTAGTTGATAATAAGTATTCACTTAGTTGATCTTCCGATTTTTGATATATTAAATAAAAATTGGAGATTGGCCACGGTGGAAACTAAAAAATGTGACCAAAAGAAAGCATTTTGGACGACTGGTTTCGGAAAAAAGGTTTACAAAAAAGTAATAAAAAAATACACACAGATATTTCTCAAGCATTTTTCTCTAAGGTCTTAGATATGTAACTAACCATATTCTTAAAACCAAAACGATAAAATTAGAATTGTATTTCTGATAATAGTCAAAATTCACTCAATTTTTTCATATTAAATGCTTTCGTTTTTGAAACCAAAATCTAAATATTTTTGAGAAATTATGATAAATTTTGAAAAATGTAGAGAAAAAACATGTATTAACAGTTTAAAGGTTTTAATGCAAATAAAGGAGGGCTATTAATTTTACAATCCAAATTCGACTAGCCGAAGCCTCGGTTATCCAAAGTTTCGATTATCCGAAGTTCGAAGGACTTCGGATAACCAATCAGGAACAAATGAAATCGGCATGTTTTATTTGCTTGTTTTTAACATCAAATTCGGCATCTGTTTTTTAATGGTCCAATACACCAAGTTTTTGCTTTTTGGGTGTTTTTAATACCCCTGACGGTTTCAAAAGCACCCAAAAGCAAAAACTGTAAATTTGGTTTATTAGACCTTTAAAAAAACACCAAATATTTCTTGACCTCCATTTTGACCGCCACATTGAATCCAAAAATTCTAAATTATTTTATGGTTCTTCAGGGGTCATACTTAAGTTCTACAATCAAAAATAAGACAACAAGATCTAAGGATTTTTGCTGTCCCTATTCAGACTGTAGTCCCGATTCACCCCAGATGACGGTTATTATTTCGATGTAGCCCCTTAGAGCAGTCCGCTCGGAAATTGCTATTTTCGAAGGTTAATAAGGCCGATGCAAATATTTAAAAAAGTTTTTGTCCCTCGGCCCTGGCCGAGGTCAAGGGGGGGGGCAAAAAAATAAAAAAATATAAAAATTTAAATAACAAGCCATAGTCGTCACATTTAAATGAAAAAAGTGTTTTAAAATACATTTTACACTAGTTCAGTTGTTTTGCAATCTCTAGTTTTCAAAAAATCTAAGATCTGACAAAAAAAAAATTGTATCGAAAAAAAAGATTTTGCATCGAAAATTTTCAAAAAAATTTAAGATTTTTTAATAAACCCAAACATGCTAAAAATGATTTTAAACGCAGAAGAATGTATTTTAATTTGATTTCAGCTGGTTGCACTTGAATTTTCATTGAAATTTTGAAGTTTATTGTAAAAATATTTTTTTTGCCCCCTGATTTTTCGGGCCAATTTTGAAGGGGGGGGTGACAAAAACTTTTAAAAATATTTGTACCAGCCTAACTTTTTAGCAAAAAACCCAAAAAAATAAGGTGTCTTCGGGAAAGTTTTTCCAAATTTAAAGAAGATATTAGTTCTGAAAATTGATAAGAACTGGATAGTTATTGCGCCTTCCATTGGTCAAAAACTGAAACAGTTGCTTTTCTCCATACAATTGACGATTTTGCCCAAACTTGGTGGTCAGTGGTCAGAAAAAGCTCAAATTTTGGAACTTAGGCTAGTGATGCGTAAATCTTTGATTTCAGGGGATAGCCCAAGTAAGCCCAGATTTGGACCATCCTAACCAATGTAATGCTAAAACTACAAGATAAATGAGATTTTACTGAATGGAACAATGTTCAAATCTGCAGCTCAATTTTTAAATATCCAAATTTTGGATCCATAATCTACAAAAACTGAGCCCGGCAATGGACAGGCAAATTACTTAGTTTGATCAATCAATTCTTGATTCTCTATCTTACAAATTATTTCTGGGAAGAGAACACACAATCATTGATTTAAGATTTTTTAAGGTAGTTCAATTTCAAAAAAAATTGGAAAAAAATTTCGGGGGGGCTGCAGCCCGGAAGCCCCCCCCCCCCCTGGCTACGGGCCTGTCGAACAGCCACAACAATTATTGGAGCACATGTTTGGCTAGCAAATTGGGTAAAAACCTCAAACTTTGCAACCGTCCAAACTGTTCCTTCCCAGATTACCGTACACTTGCTCAACAAACTCCGTCTCAACTTTTCCTCGATCCCAAAGTAAGGGAAAAGTTCAATTCCGCTTCCCCAAATATTCTCGAGGATATTTTTAGTTGATGCTTGCTAAATTTGTTTACTTGTGTAATTTATAACGTAATCATAAACACAACACAACCCGGACTCCCAGCGTCAAGCTGGTTGGTGGACCAGTGGAGTTGGAGAAGCTGTGGCAGCTGTCTGAAACATTAGTTCCACGCTCCCCACCCCTGCTGGTGGAGTCAGAGACGTTCCGAGGACTCACGCGAGGGGTTAACTTCCCATATATTTACACTGCCAGGCTCAAACATAGTCGGTTTTACCTCAAACTTCCTTTTGCCTCTTCCGCAAGCCAACCAGCCAACCTTCAAATTATGTTTAAAATTTAATCAGATTACGAGATATGCAGATCTCCCGGTCCAGACGTTGCCCTCTCCCGCCCCCTAAATCATCCGAGCTGTGCAACCTGCACGAGAGTTAGTCAGACCAGGATCGTTCCGGCATATAGTTTTACCAGCAACACCCGGGGGCATTTAAATTTCATCACTCGGAACAAACTCCGACGGGGTCTACGGAGCTGGTTCAGATTTGAGGAATCCTTTCGCTTCCTAGATGATGGTGGAGAGTAAGAAGACTTGAACCTGCTGGTTTTATTTTTAACAGGAAATCGTTATCATTGATTGGGTTGGGTCAAGCTGGTGGAGGTTTTTGGAAGTCGTCGAGAATTTCTGATTTATTCATCTCTTAAGAGAGAAAAATGCCTTCGAACTAATTCAAGGAATGTTAAATATAATTTTCAACATTTGTTTCGTTTCCCGACAACTCGCTCTCAATCACACAATCGTTACGTTCCGCTACAAATTTAGTCGCAACATGGTACGTCCTAATCGAGCCAATTAAACTTTCCGTACTCTCGAGCAAACAAGACCTCGGCACAATGAAAACCAGCCTAACCTTAAACTTCACCCAAGTCGGCTGCCCTCATTCCACCTTCAAGGCCCGCTCCCCATTAGCATATCGTGACAACGATCCTTTATTTCCCAAATACCCCAAACTCGCAAACACACACACACACCAAGCCAAAACTCATAAATATCGTTGCTGAATGTGAATTTTAAAGGGCATGACTAAATTCAGCGTGCAGCACGGGTGCCAAATTGAAATATGGATGACAGGCCAAACGAGCCGATGAACAGGATAAGTGAAACGATGAAAAAAAAGAATGTTTAAAATTCACTTTACACAAAAATATCTACAATCGGCTAGCACTGCTTTTATTGGCAGCATGCATTCTTTTTTCCTTGCATATTTAGAAGTTTGACCTTCTAATGAAATTTTTTTCTGAAAGTTTGGTGACATTAGGTCCAACCCCGCGCCAATGGTAACAACTCTTTTTTAATTGTTTTTAAATACCTTATTTTTAAGAAAACTTATTAATAAGGCCGTTGCAAATATTTTTCAAAGTTTATGTCGCCCCTCCCCCCCCCCTCCCTTTAAAATTGGTCCAAAAAATAAGGGGACAAATTTTTTTTTTTCAAAAATCTTCCAAATTTTAATGAAAATGGAGGCCAAATCAACTTAAAACAATCTAAAACGCATTTTCCTGCATTTATAATCGTATTAACACTCAAACGCTCGGGTAGTAATTTGACCCCTATTTTTTTTTTCTAAAAATCTCATAACTTTTGGTAGAATTGACCAAATTGGATGCTTCCGGTTGCAAAAGATCCAGATTTGTCTATATTTTGAACTGTCAGATGGGGGACAAATATGGTCCACTTTTACCGGAGATATTCCGGATTCCGTTGGGGTACCTCGGCCATCCTATTTGGGGTTTTGGTCAATAGAACAAAATCCATTCCACAGAAAAATGCCGGAAATGATGCAAAACTTCAAGGCATCCTTCTAATACATCATCCAGCAAAAATAATGGACATGGTTAAGTCATACGGGGCACTGGAACCGGTTCCATCTGGGCACAATCGACATCAGCTCAGTGAACCGTTTTCGGTTGGAACCTGTTTCGGTGCCCGAGGTCTTGGCCATGCCATGTCTATGCAGGATGATGTATTAGAATGATGCCTTGAGTTTTGCATCATTTCCATTTTTTCTGTGCAATGGTTGTTCTGTTGACCAAACTCAAATAGGAGATCGAGGTACCCCAACGGAATCTATCTCCGGTAAAAGTGGACCATATTTGTCCCCATCTGATTCAAAATATAGACAAATCTGGATCTTTGCAACAAACATCCAATTAGGTCAATTCTACCAAAAAGTATGAATTTTAAGAAAAAAATAGAGATCAAATGACTTCTGAGCGTTAATGAGTGTTATGTTTGGGCTGGATTAAAAGTATTTTTAATTTTTATGAAATTTCAATGTACAGCACCGCAAAAACTTTTTTTTTTTTTGCAAAAAAATAAATTATTGTCAATAACGTCATGATTCGAATTCCCGGACGCTTCGAAACCCGGACACTTCATCTTGTTTTATCAATTATTTGGATATAAGTTCGCATTATGAATGTCAAAACTGTGTGATTTGATGAATTCCAATATCAACTTTTATTTAAAGTTTGTTTGAACGCTATAGTTAATGTCAAAACAATTAAATACAATAAAATTG